>NC_079214.1:26369223-26391723 GCF_029633865.1 Lampris incognitus | reverse complement strand
CCTCCTCATTAATGGTGTGTTCTTTGATGACTGTAGAGTCCAATTCTTGATCCACAAGTTTTATTGCACATTGGGCATATGAAGTCCGAGTTAGTGGGGGCAAGCATGGTTGTGTGTCTCCTTAGTCTTTTCTGTTGTTTTTTCACATTCCTCTCCATTTCCAGCTGTTCTATACCCCTGTGGCAGATCTCCCGCCAGTTGAAACGGTTGATGGCAGCTTGCTCCAGTCTCAAGGGGTCGATACAACACTTCTTCAGCAATGTTTTTAGCTGGTCTTTGTATCACTTCTTCTGACCACATGCGGCCCGGCGGCCCAGATGAAGCTATCCATACAGGACTTGATGTGGCAGGTATTCTTGAGGCATCCGGATGACATGCCCAAGCCAGCGCAGTTGGTGTTCAGTGACCGTGGCTTCTATGCTCTTGCAGTTTGTCCTAGCAAGACTCTCGGCATGGGGAACATGGTCACGCCACGTGATCCCCATGATTAGCTGCAGAAACCTCATGTGGAACCGCTCCAGCAACCTTGGGTGGCGGCTGTATGTGACCCAGGCTTCACAGCTGAAAAGAGTTGTGATGCAGACGGCTTTGTAAATGGCAATTTTGGTGTGCAGGTGGAGGTGATTGTTTTGGAAGACCTTACGTCGGAGTTTGCCAAAGGCTACAGAGGCTGGTTTGATTCGATTGTGAATTTTGTGATCAGTGTTGCAGCCCTTAGAAAGGATGCTGTCCAGGTATTTGAAAGACAGAACAACTGAGAGTGGTTGGTGTTCTATAGTGAAGACAAGCGTGGGTGGGGGGCTGGACCTCCATTGGCATAACACCTCAGTCTTAGTGGTGCTGACTGAAAGACCCAGCCTGCTGTAGGCATTTACAACTGCAGCAATTATGGTTTGCAGGTGTTCTGGTGCATGAGCTATAAGAGTGCAGTCATCAGCATATTGCAGCTCAAGGACCTGCACTGCTGACGACTTGGTAATTCCCTGGAACCTTAAATGTTGAAGAGGGTTCCATCTAGCCTAAAGTTTATTGTGATCCTACTACTGCATTCCAGATCTTCCTTTTTTTTAAAGATTTTTTTTTTAATTTTTTTTTTGGCATTTTACACCTTTATTTTTTATAGCAATAGTAGAGAGAGACCGGAAAGGCAGAGGAGAGAGAGCGGGGATGACATGCAGAGCAAAGGGCCTAGGCCAGATTCAAACCCAGGCCACTGCGGTAAGGACTCAGCCTTATGTGGTATGCGAGCGCCCCCCTGCCTTCCAGATCTTATGAAAAAGCTTTGTGACACATAGGAGGAAAATGTTGAAGAGTACCGGTGTCAGCACACACCCCTGCCTCACTCCAGTGCATGTATTAAAGGGCACTCATTCCTGTCCTCCTATGGCCACAAGTGCCACCATCCCATCATGGAACGGTGACAGAATGTTCATAAATTTGCTGGGACAGCCAAACATTCTCAGGATTTTTCAAAGTAGCTCTCGCTTCTTGGTGTCAAAAGCTTTGGAGAGGTTGACAAAAGCCATGAAAGGTCCTGATGTTGTTCGCAGCTCTTTTCCTGTAGCTGTCTTACTGTGAAATCATATCCACGGTATTTTTGTTCTTCCTGAAACCACGCTCTGACTCTGCTAGCAGATTTTCTGTCAAGCGCTTCACCATTCTGCATAGCATGACCTTTGCTAGGACCTTGCCTACAACAGCTAGCAGGGATATGCCACGATTGCTGCCACAGATGGACTTGTCACCCTTGTTTTTGTTCAGGGTGACAATTTTAGCATCCCTCCATTGTTGAGGGACACTCTCCTGGTCCCAGACCTGCAGGATGTACTGATAGATCATTCCGGTACATAAGTATCCTCCTTGTTTTAGGAGTTCTGCTGAGATACCATCACTGCCAGATAACTTATTGACTTATTGTTCTTGAGGGAATTGATGCCTGCAAGTACTTCTTGAACAATTGGTGAGTGGTCGACATCTGGGATGGACAGACAAATTGGCAGCTCTTCCAGGATGGATTAGTCAGTTGGTGAGTGCTGCTTAAGTAGGGCTTCAAAATGTTCAGCCCACCTTGCCAGGATCTGCTTTTGGTCTTTCAGCATTGTCAGTCCGTCGCTGATTTTAAGGGTGTGATAGAGCAGTTCCTAGGGCCATATATATTCTTTATAGAATTGTAGAAGTTGGGCATATGCAATTACTGTCAGCATATGATTGAATCTCTTGAGCTTTGTTCATCCACCATGTAGTTTGCAGAGCGTGCAAGGTTGTTTGTACCTCCTTACATGCTGTTTGCCACTGCTGCTGAAAGATGGCGGATGCAGGGCAGTTGAGAGTAGCCCTGTGTGCCCTATGCATGGTTTCCAGCAGGGATGTGATGGTGTCAGAGATCTCATCGAACCAGTCCTGATATTTTCTGGCTTTGTAGCCTATAGAGTAGACTGTAGCTTGATGTAGCAATGAGGTAAGGAAGGTCCATTTCTGATCCATGGAATTGTCAGAACTCAGAAGGCCGAAAAGGAGGTTTATGGATGTGGTGAGGGAAGACATGCAGGTGGCTGGTGTGACAGAGGAAGACGCAGCAGACAGGAAAAAATGGAAATGGATGAGCCGCTGTGGCGACCCCTAATGGGAGCAGCCGAAAATAGTAGTAGTAGTAGTAAAATGGCCTCAAACTCCAGCGCCATCATGCCTACAGAGCAACGGACCTTATTCCGTGCTGGGGCTGACATCAATTTAGCACAGTTCAATTGCTTTTTTATGGGTTTCTTGAGACGCTGTGGGGGTCGCACTTTGATGTGGAGTTTGGTCATGATCAGGCAGTGATCTGTTCAGGATTCTGCACCTCTCATGGCCCAGGTCAGCAAGACATCACTAGTGTTAATACATTGTGTTATGATATAATCAACCAGATGCCAGTGTGTAGATCGTGGGTGCATCCAGGATGTTTTTTATTTAGTCTTCTGCTGTAACAGTGTGTTCGTAATGGTGAGGTAATGCTCTGCACAGAGTGTTAGCAGCCACAGACCATTTGCATTAACCTGACCAACCCCATGCCTACCCAATATTTCACTCCATATACCATTGTTCTTTCCTACACTAGCATTGAAGTCTCCCAGAAGAAGGATCTTGTCCTTTTTTGAGATACGATGAAGGGCCTCACCTAGTTGCAGGTAGAAGCTGTCATTCACACCACTGTCAGATGGTATTGTTGGTGCATATGCACTCAACATAGTGGCATAGGGTGCCTTGCTAGAGGGATACGGTGGGTCACTAGCCTCTCACTTAGTCCAGTGGGTGTTTCAGTGAGGCTGGGTAGAATGCTGTTCTTGATTGTCAGTCCAATACCATGCTGATGTTGTCCACCAGGGGGGATAGCCTCTCCAGAAAAAGGTGTACCCTCCTTCTTCCTCTCTCAGGAAGCCTTCACCCAGGAGTCTGGTTTCACTGAGCTCAGCGATGTCCATGTTGTAGTGGCTTGGTTCCTTAGCAATCAGCATGGTCGGTCGATGTGGTCTGTTGCCATCATTATCAAGGAGAGTCCTAACATTCCATGTTGCCAATTTGAATGGGATCATTTTCTTGTTTTTACCACAGGATGGAATTCCTGGTAGGCATGGTAACCTACCCAGGAGGTTGGTTGAGTGGACAATTTTTAGGCCACCTTTTCTAGGCCCCTCCCCAATTGAGGTGAGCAGTGTGGTCCCTAAATAGGGCTGCTCAGTCACACGGGGGTCTGCCGAAAGCAGCTGCCACTCAGCTAGCGACCATATACCCCGTGCCGCTGATGTGCAGGGCTCTGACTAGGAGCTCCCAGGCCATTCTACCCTGCTCCCATCGCCAGACACCCCAACGCCATCAGACTTCAACTGGATATAAGGCCAGATATTCTACACCTTGGTCAGAGATGTAGACCTATGCAAGGAGGTTTTTAGAGTGCCACAGGGGGTGTGCAGTCTTCATTAGCACTGTCTTTGCCATGACAGACTGATCCTGGTGGCAAGGGTTTATACCCAGGATGACCAGTCACCCATCATGACTGCAGGAGGCTGCCAGAAACTCCAGATTGTCGAAGAACCACCCAATGTGTGCCGCTAAACACGTTGCTTTTCTCTCAGAGTGTGCTCCCCTAGCCTTTGTCTCAACAGACTTCCCACAAGGCAGCGGGGCAAGTGGTTGGCCATGAACAGCCTCTGGGGACCACTGCAGCTCCGCGATCCCCTACCGAGTTTGCCTGACGCTGCAAGACACACAGTTATCGTGTGTAGCTACGAGGAGGACTGGCAGAGGTCTTGGCTATGTACTGGCGGGGGAAGGCTTACGCACTGGGCTGCTTCCTTGTTTACCACAAGGGCTAGCCAGTGGCAGCAAGTTGTAAGCGAGAGGTTAGAAAAGAAGGTGGTAAGCAAGCATACATCTTCCCCTCTAACTACTGCACTAGACGCATCACATCACCCTGTGTGAAACGCGTGCGCGCGAACATGCACACACAAACACACACACACACGCACGCACACACAACAACACAGGTGCATATGCACATTCACACATGCAAAACTCCCACACAATCTCACACACATGCACACATTCACATGTTCCCACACCTACGCATGGCATCCTGACTGCTGTTGCTTGTCAGGGGTACGGATGTGTGTAAGAACTGAACTAAAGCCACTCTTCAATGTAAAAGATCAAAATCCTATTTCCAGGAAAAGCAGCCAGTGCTTAGCTGAATAAAGCCCCGAACTTTCTCTTTCCGTCTCCCTCCCAGAAATATGCACACACATGCAAAAACACTTCCAGTAACAATAGGGAATGTGTGTGCTTCTACTTTAGATAGATCAGTTATACAGCCCTGCAAGTCTAAAATATCACACTATTCACACCTCTCTTGGTTTTGTAATGGGACTGACTGTGATCAGTTGGAGAACATATATTAAACATGAAATAGAAAATGATCGGGATTGATGAGCAATGCACCTGGTATCCATTGCTGCTGCCATGGGGAAAACTAACTATATAACCATTGTTTTACTCCATCACTTGGCAGAGATTGTTGCGAGAATCCTTCCTTGGCAATGTTTTGTGAAAGTTGTAGTGTGATTAGGTCCTAAATGTCTTTAAATGGTGATTAGGAGCTTAACTGAACAAAGTGATTAGTCCAGGTGATTATCAAAACTCAAATGTTGAAGATGATGCCAAAACATTAGCGCCAATAAAAGTTCTGTCCATGGAGCCTGTGCATGTTTATCTAGCGAGTGCCCTGCTGCAACCCGATATTGGGGATGGAATGAGCACATTACAGACTAGAGAAATCCTCCAGCAGGGAACATCCACAAAAAAGTTAACACTCCTTTCCCTCTATCAATTGGTGGTTTGTATGTGTGTGTTTGTTTGTTTTTATGCACAGTGAAAAGAGCAGTTATAGATCATATTTGTTGAATGCACTGAAGCTGATTATTGAGAAAAAGTTGAAGGTCCAAAGCTGCTTTGCCTAATCCTCAGATTAGTGAAATAATAAGAGGCCCGTTTTCTTTCTGCTCATACTCATTCAGAGCCAAACGGTGGTTTTGGCTCAATCATGAAAGCAGAACTGGTATCTTCACACACTCAAAGGAGCCCTCCCCGCCTAAAGAAAGATGGCCATGACTGAGAGAGCCACAGCAGGCCAGTAAGGCTCAATGCCCAACCAGTGATACCAGTGTGAGCCCTGGAGCCTTGCAAGCACTCTGTTCGCTGGGTTGCATCTTAACCTACTGACACAGATAGAAATTCCAAAAATTTCCTGTCAAGATACTACTGGATATCCTGCAGATAAGGCCCTTATCTATTTGCCAAGGTGCACATACACATCCATTTGTGTGAGTACAGGTGCACGTGTGTTCAGACAGCTTCAGCCCAAATTGATGAATGATGGATGAAGGACCACTCTATTTTATATTTCTTTGAAACAAGACTTATTAACTGTGCTTGCGATTAATGACAGCTACATTTTCATCCGTTAACGAATTGTATATGCAAAAAAGGGACTTCAAGGGGTGTCCGGGTAGTGTAACAGTCTACTCCGTTGCCTACCAACATGGGGCTTTCCCGTTCGAATCCCCATGTTACCTCCAGCTTGGATGGGCGTCTCTACAGACACAATTGGCCATGTCTGCAGGAGGGAAGCTGGATGTGGGTATGTGTCCTGGTCGCTGCACTAGCGCCTCCTCTGGTCGATTGGGGCGCCTGTTCAGTTGGAAGGGGGAACTTGGGGAAACAGCGTGATCCTCCCACACGCTATGTCCCCCTGGTGAAACTCCTCACTGTCAGGTGAAAAGAAGCAGCTGGTGACTCTACATGTATCGGAGGAGGCATGTGGTAGTCTGCAGCCCTCCCCGGATTGGCAGAGGGGGTGGAGCAACAACCGGCACAGCTTGGAAAATGGGGTAAATGGGGAGAAAAAGGGGACTTCAAAACACATTGATTGTATGAAACAACTAACAGAGCAACTAACATAAATACCAAAAATGCAAACATCGGCAAAGAGATATGCAAGGCAAAGCAAGCATACAATACAATTATCCATGTCTGTTGCCCAGGGAATTCCTTGTACAATGCTATTGGATCTAATTCATTTGCAAAAGAGTAAAGAGGGATGTAAAGCCTAATTCAGAGGGGACTCACACCATGAAAAAGCCTCTTTTCTTTCCACTTTTCACACAGACAAAAGGCCACTGCATCTCCACTCCACATCAGAAACAGCTTTGCATCTGCATTTGGGACAGAGGTGATCTGTCTAACAAACAAACACTCACCATGTAATGAATGAATATAGACTTTTGCTTTAAGCTGGACGTCCCCTTCTTATCAACAATGTGGAGGAGGGCAAGGCAGCATATGGTTTAGAGGACCCGCAACTCCCCTCTGTGAAAACAGAGGAAGACGGGGGAGTGCATCTATTAATAAATTCTTTTTAAGAACTGAACATTCAGTGGACCATGAATTGAGCCTTTTCATACGAGCCCATCTCACATTGGTGTGAAATGAGGTGAAAATAAGCAGACTTAAAAAGACGGCTTTGCGGGAAGTCCTCTCTGAATGTCTGCGGAGGTTTTCTAAGGTGCCCTAAACAAATCAGCTTTTGAAAGGAGTCAAGGGTGAATTCAGCGCACCAGGACACAAACACACATGCAAACCTCTTGCCTTGTTAGCGTTAGCGGATATGCATGTCAGAGCCGGCGCTGTCATTCTCCCGCCCTCACTGCGAAGCTTTCATCGTGTGGTTGCCTACCATGCGAGTCCCAGGACGGCCAGCTGTAACGGCAACATGCCGGAGTCTGTCAGAGGGATCTCTGAAACAAACACACACACACACACACACCCACACCATGTCACCCTATACTGTGGGGACCCCTCATTAACTACATTCATTCCCTAGCCTTTAACCCTAACCTTAACCATCATAACGACATACCTAACATCAACCCTTACCCTAACCTTAACCCTAATTCTAACCTTAACCCTAAACCCAAGTCCTAACCCTAAAATAGACGATTTCCCTCATGGGGACCCATAAAAGTTCCCCACAGGGTAGGTGATTACAGGCTGTTCTATCCTAAAGGGGACCCAATGTCCCCATTAGGATAGAAAAACATGGTAAACACACACACACACAAGTCAACCTATACTTGTAGGGACCCCTCATTGACTATGTTCATTAACCCTAAATAAATCCATATAACTTTGTGATCCCGTTTCAGTGTTACAGCCTTCTCCCACTAGATGTGTGACTTTTTTTTTTTTTTTTTGCATGGTGACGCTGGCCACATGGCTTGAATCCTGTGCTGTTCCGCTGGCATCTGGACCCTGCTTGGCATCCTCCTCATCATATTCTTCAAAAATTTTATAATTCTGTTTATCCTCTTTCAGTGTTGTATTCTGTAAATTGTGTAAACCCAACATCCATTGCACGTTGTCCATCTTGGGAGAAAGATCCCTCCTCTGTTGCTCTCTCTGAGGTATCTTCCCATTTTTCCTCCCTGTTAAATTTCTTTAGGGAGTTGTTCCTTATCCGATGCAAGGGTCTAAGAACAGGATGTCATGTTGCTGTAAAGCCCCTTGAGGCAAATTTGTAATTTGTGATATTGGGCTATACAAATAAAATTGACTTGACTTGACTTAACCCTTACCTTAACCATCACAACTGCATGCCTAACCTTAACCCTTACCCTAACCTAATCCTAATTCTAACCTGAACCCTAAACCCAAGTACTAGCCCTATAATAGACAATTTTCCTCATGGGGACCAATAAAAAGGTCCCCACAAGGTAGGTGGTTACAGGTTTTACACACACACATACACACACACACACACACACACACACACACACACACACACACAGGGGAGCCCGGAGCTAGATCTGTCATTTGTGAGCTTTTATTCATTTTAAATGCATCAATATTCATTGCTTTACATTAAGAAATGGCATAAATATACTGTCTATATGATTACATACCATAATTATATCGTTAGGACATTTCTGTCAAAACATATGAACCTGAAATAAGCAGAGTGCAATCATGGCATTTGTAATAAACCCTGGGCCAGTTCTGACAACCAACAAGGCTCATTGCAACGCCATCCGCAAATTGGTTTAATGGGCTTAGTACAACTGAAAGGTGTGCCTATCCAAATCTTTGCTCTGTACATTCGCTTTTGACCACAGCATATGTATGGCATATGTATTTCAGATATCAACCACAACATATGTATTTCAGTAGCCTAGCTAACTTCATATGACGAGTATTAACTGCTGAACAAGGGGTTATCTAAATGGATGATGTTGAAGGAAGACAGCTTGAGTCTTTATGCCCCTTCAACATTACTGCCAAAACCAAGCTGCCCAATCCCCTCCCACACACACACACAACCCCCCCCACCCACACACACACACACACACACACACGAGTGCTGATGGATGAATGACTTAAGAGTAATAGAAATAATTATCAGTGAGTAAACATTAAGATCATGTTAAACACATTTTCATCAAATTAATTAATGATATAAACATTATAAGAGGAACATCGAATAAACATTGAAAGCATCTATGTTTATTCTAATGACAATCAGAAGCTGTGGGTGAGGGCACCAGGGCAGGGCGGGTGTTGTCTGTGCCACACACTATTCTGCAAATTAAACTACACGAATGGTTATCACCGCTTATTGTTTATTGCATGAAGCACTTTGTAACACATTCTTACACTGTTATACACTCTCTCAGGTACTCGTATGTGTCAGTAGTACCACTACAAAATAAACTACAACTATCTGCTAAACTACAGGACAGATTAAAATAACACTCTATGTTTGTATTCACGTTACACAGTATACACTTTCAATTAACATACTTTGACTGATAAAACGTACAAGTTTTCAAAGCCACTTTTGAGGAAATCTCTTGGGAGATGTGTTGAAATTCCCCGTCCCCCTCTTACTCCAAAATACCAAGGTGCACAAGTGACGGGACTAATGCGAAACAATTTCATCTCCGGTACAGATACTAAAAAATGTGTTAAAAGTTCCCCACATCAATTTTCGTCCCTTACAGAGAAACATACACTCGCACACATTAACACGCATCATTAAAGGAAAACCAATAAACAGTGCTACACTCGCCTGTCTGATCTTGCATTGTAAACTCTTATCACAAACCCGACATGACAATTAATTAATTCAATGGCACATAATAAACTCGATGGCATCAGCGTACCCGTATCTGCAGCAGAGGATTGTTCCGTGTGAGGGCGTCTGTCTGCTGCATATTTATCAAAGTGACAGCAGGCATCAGGGATATAGGGGCTCCAACACAACCACTTACTCACTAATGGCCTACACAGCCACGGATCATTATCCCTCACAGCACTGCGCTGCGCCGCACAGCACAGCAACCCCCTCAGTCCCAACGCTACATTGGCTAGGCTGCTGTGTGAAGTATGTAGGAGGTTGATAGGATCTTTCCCAGAATGCTGCCCGAGTCAAAATTCCCCAGCACACACACACACACACACACACACACAAATATTCAGATCATTTGATTCACAGCTAGTCATTGATAGGTTGGAGGGCCAAACCCTGCTGTCAATGTAAAAAAAAAAATGTTTCTCTTTCTAATTGTTGGTGCAAGGGTTTCCGAATTTGAGTGAAACATTTTTGAGACCGTTTCATGGTGAGGTTTAAAGGATAAGATGCAAATGACTTGAACATTTTTAGTATGCCCAGTCCTCAAGGAATTGTATTCACGCGGTAACCGAAAACTCCACAAATCCCCCATCGGCCGTCTCACAATGTTATAAAGAAACAAATGAATGCGAAGAGAGAGCCGACTACCTTGGGTTTGGAAATACCATGCGTTTGGTGAGTGTGTGCCGTCTTACCCAGTTGCTCCACTACGAGCCTTGCATTGTGTTGCCATCAGCGTCGCGCAGATCTGACGTACTACCCGTTCTACATGGCGCGTCCTGTGGGCGTCGCGTTGTTTTGACCGCAAGCTATTTTTTCAAATGTACCCGTTTTCTCCACCCCGTATCGACCTGTTTATATGTAGCGCTTATAGGCTATTCATTTTGATCTAAATGTCAGATTATAATACCCCAATTAAAAAAAGTACTTTCAATTGTTTATAGCATGTGTCGATTGATATTTTTCAAGTGTCATAACATGAGAGAACAACCAGAAGACAACCAGTATCAACTATACTCTTTATTTCTAAACATTTCAGCTAACTACATGAGGGGGAACCACGGAGAACACACGTGTCAGCCATGGAGAATCGAACTTCAGTAATTTGCTAGCTTGGAGGCAGCCTTCAGATGCACATCCACAACGCATATTTGAGAGGAAACGTTCCCTCGATGGCTGATGTGTAGATGAGCTTGCGGGGGGGGGGTATGTTCCCTCAAGCCTGTTTCCCTTCAACCTAACCTCAATTCATGAGGGCTGACCCCCTCAGGGGTTAGCCATTGTTTGAAAACACCTGGGCTCTAATAATCTTCTGCTCTGTCACTGTTAACGACGGTCCACATCTGAGGGTCATTCTGTCAAAGTTCACATGCTTCAGTATGGACCACCGCCGGACCACCACCAACCTCTGTTGTGGTTCCTATTCCGCTAGGTCCTTTCACCTGGGGCTAATATTGTTTTAATTGTGTGCTTACATTGTATTTTACATTTATTTGGTGGCCTGTGAATGAAAGTGGGCATCGGACAAGAGCAGTGATACTTTAATAAATCCTGACGCGGGAAAAAGTTTTTTCAGAAGAATCATGCTCTAAGTCCACAGGAATGCTAATTAGAAGTCTCTTTATAGCTGGTCATGCAGCATGATATACTTCGTGTGGGAATACGAAACGATACCCATATCATGCAATTATTAACCATGTTAAAGCTGTTTCGGTGAGAAAATACCACCTGAGATTACAATATAGTGCCCACATATAGGACATGAAATTTTGCACCAGTGTAACGTTTTGATTTTGTTGGAGTTTGCAGAGATTGAGTGCCGTCATCCAACGAGTGAAAAGGCTTTATGGTCAGCTGCCATCAATGAACTGGGTGGTTCTATGGGAAGAGTTTTATGTTATGGGCTATTCGAGTGGGTGAGTGCAGGACAAGATGTGACCTTTCATAGATTTATGGTGCAGAGAAAGTGGCGGGGTCAGGCATATAGTGACAATCGAAATGGCAGAGTGGTAGTGCTCCATCTGTTAGCTAGAGGGGGATGAGGTAGGGATGGATTTGTTAATCAACTGCTTAGTATGTATACATGTAAAGAGAGAGCGAGAGAGAGAGAGTATAGCATGCTGATGAGCCCCTGAGAAGAGAGAGTGCAATTTCACAGTGTAAGTGTGAATGGGTAACATGGCCGAGGGAGGGAGGTGATGCCAGACCCTGAGGTGAAAAAGGGATGTGGTGTTGGAGACAAAGAGACGGATAAGAGGAGGGTGAGGGACAGGGCCAAGGCTGAAGAAGGACAGAGGTGAGGAGGTCAGGAGAAATTGAAAGATCGAGAGTGGCAGAGAGAGAGACGCGCTAGCCTGAGGTGTTAGAAAAAGGAAAAAAAAGAATATGGGTTTTTAGTTTTAGACAGAAAAACATGTTCAAAGGTATGGAAAGGAAGATGGACATCAAAACAGAGAGCGGAAAAAGCCACCAGTCTAACAGCTCCATCCATCTGGGGAACGGGTGTTAGGGGACCGCAGGGATTTATGCCTCCATGGGGGATGGTGTTTACTCCGGTTGCTGCCGTGGCCTTCTGCCCCGCTCTGCTTTTTTAGCTCAGCTGAGCCGGCTATTGCTAATTCGTTTATCCTGGCATCTTGTTGGAGTCTTGTGTTACACATCTGTATGCAAATTTACCCGTGCACCTTGCTGAATAACTTATGAATTCTAAATGGCTGCATTTGCATGATGTAGCACCACAGATGGGTTGCCCTGTATTGGAAGCATTATAGCCCTAATCTGGCTGTGTTTTATACATTTAATGTTGATTAATATTTCATAACACAAACCAAACAGCAGCAAATGAACACAGTTTGAGAAAATATTTAAACCAAAAAAAAAAAAAGGCATAGGGCCATCTCCAGTCAAGTCTTGCAGTAAGAGAGAGCCAAAGTTTTATTCTTTTCTCCACTCTTTCGCTCTCTCCTCGTTGCAGCAGTGGCCTGTCCTTATAGGTGTTCAAGGTCCCAGACTGGTGGGCAGAAAGAACAGATCCCTTACTGTGCCCAATGAGCCTTGGAGAATAGAGAGAGTGACCTCTGAGAGCTGCAGAAGAATAGACAGAGGACAGGGGGAGGGAAGGGAGTAGAAACGATGGAAAAGTTTAAGTGGTGGAAGGACAAATTGGTAGTTATGTGGACAGTGTGAGAGCCAGCGCGGAGGGGAGGAGATATGACACGCACTGACACTCTAATGGGCCTTTGCCAGTGTCGGGCTGGAAAGAGGGTGGCAGAGGAACATAGGTAAACAGACTGTCTGCGACGATATCTGAGTACGGTTTCAAATATTTGAACTAATTGAGGTGCACTTCATCTTGCCTGCCATTCAGAGTACTACTACCTGTGATGAAGTGTTTCAATTTTGAGCATTTCACTGAGTTATCGAAAACATTAACCACTCACTTAAAGGTGAGCATTTCTTACTCTTCTGGCAAATAAATATCTTGACCTAGGTGCGGTTTCGATGTCAAAACTGGAGCTAAATTTGAATAGCTTGTAAAAGTGCATGCTTTGGAATAGCACTAATGTCCATGTTATGCACCTTAGAATATCTAAAAAAGAACCAGAATCTAGGTTTAAAAGAATAATTATACAACAAAATGATTGCCTTGGTGACATTGATGTGATTCATATGTGGATACTGAATGTTTTCTAAATGAAACCATGCATGTCAACGTTATTTCTTTATTTATTTAAAATTCTTTCGGATTTCCCCCCCTTTTTCTCCCAAACTTGGCCAATTACCCCACTCTTCCGAGCCGTCCCGGTCGCTGGTCCACCCCCTCTGCCGATCCGGGGAGGGCTGAAGACTACCACATGCCTCCTCCGATATATGCGGAGTTGCCAGCCGCTTCTTTTCACCTGACAGTGAGGAGTTTCACCAGGGGGACGTAGCATGTAGGAGTATCACGCTATTCCCCCAAGTTCCCCCTCCCCCTGAACAGGAGCCCCGACTGACCAGAGGAGGCGCTAGTGCAGCGACCAGGACACATACCCACATCCGGCTTCCCACCCGCAGACACGGCCAATTGTGTCTGTAGGGACGCCCGACCAAGCCGGAGGTAACACGGGGATTCGAACCGGAGAGCCCCATGTTGGTAGGCAACGGAATAGACCACCATGCTACCCGGACGCCCTGCGTGTCAGCATTCTTGACATCAGCGCAGACAATGTCAGTAAATAAAGTGTTGAATGTCCCTTGCATGCTAACAATGCAAACATTAAGTGTAACTTTTTACAGTTTCTCTGTCACAAGCAGCAATATAGGATGAACCAAGCAACTGCATCATTAAGCCATTTTTAAATGAATTCCTCTGCTACAAAACCAAGTGAAGTTAGCAACAAAAAAAGCAGGAGGGGAGAGATGGCTGTCTAAAGATAAAAGTAAAAGATCTGAGAACGCCCTCAAAATAATTACAACACGAGACAAAGGGAATGAAACATATGGATGAAGTGAAAAAGCAGATGAACCTGATGCTGAATGAGAGAGGAGTTGAGGAAAAAAACAACTTTATTTTCTCAGTTCCCAAGATAAGAGGATAAAAAAGATATGAAGGAGGTGGAAAAAATAAACAGATGGAGCAGTATACAGCTGCACTAAGATGTAAGGCGAGTCCGTTTAAATTAATCAATTGTGTTCCTAGTATCAAGAGATAAGCGATTAAATGTTTAGACTCCGAGAAAAGTTCCCAAATTCAATAATACATGGTCCTGGATCAACACAGCCTCAGAACAAATATACTAGTTCCAGGGCACAACCCTGATAGAGTAAATACTCATTACTCACAAAGTACTTATTACTATCCCGGCTCCACGTTTAGTAACAGTGCTGGGGTTAAAACAAATGTCTTAGACATTGTTTGTGATGTGAAAAAGACATGTGAAAGAGGTAGAGAGACAGAAGGAAAAAAGGAAGGAAAAAGACAAAGACAGAGACTGAAATGGCAAAGAAGGGGAGGGAATGACAGAGGGTCGGAGAGTTTGATGTCATTCAGTGAAGCTGTCATTAACAATACTGAAAGAGCATCTGTACCCAGCAGCAATAGTCTAGGGGCGTGCCTATGTTGGTTTGCCTTTGATACTTTAGTTTGGCTTGTACGGGAAAAAAATGCTACAAAAATTCTTAAGATGTATTTTTTGGATATGCCCATCTTTCAACAGTGTTATAATGTCAGACTGTGCTAGGTCCATTACGGAATCAATCATTGAAAACGACAATGTTAAATAGACTAAATTGAATTTAGTGAAAGATAGCCCCTTGAGATGTAGCATCTAAAAACTGCCAGCTGTTTTCAGCTTCCACCTTCGTGAGCGGCGGCTTCGTGAGATCGACAACTTTTATTTTTCTTTCATTAGTTCTTTATATTCTGCCCTAACCTTCTCATTTTGCTCTGATTTAGCTATTTTCTGTGCTTACTTCACTTATCACTAGATTCTCTAGTTTCTTTCTTATACGAATCTTGTGTTTAGCTTCTTGTTCCCAGTTTGTTACTAGCTTTGAGCTTAGCCTAGCTTAGCAGTTAGCTCTATTACATTCGCAGTCGAAGCAGCCTCGTTAAAACGATGGTTTGTGGCGACTGCTCCGTAGTTACAGATAGGTTGTCTCTACTAGAGAGACGTGTCCGGGAGTTAGAGCAGCTGCTTTCGGCTAGGATTACGTTAGATGTGACGGGCACTCCAGATAGCCTTAGCCCCGGGCCTGACAGCAGGCCTGCTATTGTTAGCACTAGCTCAGCTTCGTCGGCAGATGTGGCAGAGTTTGTCTCTGTTTACCGGCGTGGGAAGGCTCGAAAGAGCAAGCCATCGGTCGTGTGGCCTGGTCTGCAGTCACCTCTCCCGACTGCAAACCGGTTTTCACCACTCACCAGCCCTGTTGGTAGTCCTACCGGCCAGCGTGCTTCTCCCCCCCTGTCGACAGAGTAAAGCAACGCACGCTAGTGATAGGAGACTCCATTACCCGCAATGTTAGATTAGCTTCGCCAGCCTTGGTTCACTGTGTTACCCGGGGCCAGAGTCTCCGACATAGAGGCTAATCTTAGGGTGCTGGCATCACGGAGGGAGAGTCAGGGAACCCAGGCACACAGCACCACTACTTTCAGCAACATTGTTATTCATGTCGGCACCAATAATGCTAGGATGAAGCAATCAGAGATCACAAAAGGCAGCCTAGTCAGAATGCTTGAGTTTGCCAGAAAGATGTGTCGGCATCGATTAATTGTCTCTGGTCCCTTACCTGTGAGGGGTAATGATGAGATGTACAGTAGGCTCACCTCAATGAACTGATGGCTGGCTCGTTACTGTAATGAGCAGGGATTCGGCTTCGTTGATAACTGGCCTTCTTTCTGGGGCTGCCCTTACCTGCTGAAAGCGGACGGCATTCACCCTACTGGGGATGGCGCCGCTCTTTTGTCTAGCAATATATATAGCTGTTTACATTTAGTTTGACACTAGGGACTTATCATTCAGCAGGTTGCAGGTGATTAGAGAGCATGCTAAGTTTAAATCTAGTGCGGATGTGGAGTCAATGTCAGTAAATAAAGTGTTGAATGTCCCTTGCATGCTAACAATGCAAACATTAAGTGTAACTTTTTACAATCTCTGTGTCACAAGCAGCAATATAGGATGAACCAAGCAACTGCACCATTAAGCCATTTTTAAATGAATTCCTCTGCTACAAAATCAAGTGAAGTTGGCAACAACAAAAAAAGCAGGAGGGGAGAGATGGCTGCCTATCTAGCAATATAGATAGCTTTTTACGTTTAGTTTGACACTAGGGACTTATCATTCAGCAGGTTGCAGGTGATTAGAGAGCCTGCTAGGTTTAAATCTAGTGCGGATGTGGAGTCAAGTAGTTTAATTAATATGATTAGTCAGGGAATTTCTCATAGTGTAGATTATCAGCCTGATAGCGTGGTCTAGTAATCATTCCTACCACTGGTAGTGGTGAGATGTGCGACAAAGTACCTAATAATCTACAAAACCAAACAGCTAATGTTATCAAGAATGTGACTACATATCGTCCAAAGCGTTGGTGGCCAAAACCCTCAACAAGGTGTCTAATTCCAATTAATCTTTCACATATTGGTAGCTCTAAAGCTCTGCCTACTACTGATCACTTCCACAAGACGCTTAAATTTGGTTTCATAAATATCAGATCACTGCCTACCAAAGCCTTACTAATAAATGATCTGATTCTTGAACGTAGTTTTGATATGATTGGGTTATGTGAAACATGGCTGAAACCAAATGTTTTCCTTCCCTTAAATGAAGCTTCCTCACCTGACTATACTTATGCCCACATAGCTTGGGCTAATAAACAAGGTGGGGGTGTTGCCTTAATATATAAATCTATATTCAATCTGACTTCTAGACTTGAATCTCAATTCCAGTCTTTTGAGTCTCTTATTCTTGATCCATCTCCCTCAGCCATGAATAGACTCGGCTCAGTCCAAATTGTGATACTCTATCGGCCTCCTGGCTGTTACTTGTTATTTCTTGAAGAATTTGGAGAATTTGTCTCAGGCCTTGTTACTCACTCTGATGAGATTCTAATTCTAGGTGATTTCAGTATTCATCTGAATAAGGCCGCTGATCCTCTAAGTAAAGCCTCTCTGGCACTAGTTGATACTTTTGGGTTCACTCAGTTTGTTCAAGAGTTGACTCATTGCAGTGGTAACACCCTTGATTTGGTTTTATCTAAAGGAATAGCTGTTTCTGATCTGGACGTCTCACCAACCACATCTGCTGTGTCAGATCATTTTCTCATCAAATTTGAAGCATTATTGGCCTGTCCAGTTAATGTCAGCACAGATGTAATTGCCACTCGCCATATTGGTCCCTCCACTGTAGCTGCATTTGGCCAGCAGCTGTTTGAAGTCTTGGCTCTTTCCACTGTGGTAAATGACTCTGTTGAAAATTTCACTAGTGACTTAAATGTGGCCCTCTCTAGTCTCCTCGATTCAGTTGCACCTCTCACTACCAGAGCTAGGCGACTAAAGAGGCCTACATCCTGGTTTAATGATGAGACACGTGCTCTTAAGCGGACCTGCAGGAGACTGGAACGTAAATGGCGAAAGTCAAATTGGAAGTTTTTTACCTATCGTGACACGAGTGTTTATTAAAACACAAGCGTGCTTTATCTACTGCAAAAACATCGTATCTCTCTCACTTAATAAATATTAATAAACATAACCCCAGATTTCTCTTTGACACTGTATCTAAACTTACTAAAAAGCAGTCGTCTATTAGCTGCTCACCATTCACAGCCCATGAATTTCTAGATTTTTCTGCAATAAGGTTGATGAGATCTTAAACAAAATTAGTTCTTCAACTCCATCTACTCCTGCAGATCCTGTCATACTAAATTCATATCTACACAATGAGTCACTGACAGTTTCAGTTATTACAGCTTTTGAGACTATCTCTCTTGATACTTTAACTAAGTTCATGTCAGCTTCTAAACCAACTGCTTGCCTACTTGATCCCTTACCAGCAAAATTTAAAGACCTCTGGCCTTTTCGTGGACCTACAATGCTAGACATTGTTAATTTATGTCTTACTACTGGCATTCTTCCCTGCAGTTTTAAGACAGCTGTGGTTAAACCTCTACTTAAAAAACCGCACCTTGATCCAGGGTCTCTTAATAACTATGGACCAGTCTCTAATCTTCCATTCTTCTCTAAAGTACCAGAGAGAGTTGTGTATCAACAACTTTTGACCCATATAAAAGAAAACCATCTATATGAACCTTTTCAGTCGGCTTTCAGGCCCTGTCACTTCACTGAAATTGCTCTGACTAGAGTGGTAAATGATCTTTTACTGGCTATCGACTCTGATTCCACTTCTGTGCTTCTACTACTGGACCTCAGTGCAGCCTTTGACACCACTGATCACTGTATACTTTTAGATAGATTAAATTGTAATTTTGGTGTCTCTGGCTTAGCCCTCTCTTGGCTTAAGTCCTACTTATCTGGAAGAACACATTGTGTCTGCTATAATAATATTATATCAAAATTTTCTGACATTGAAGATGGTGTGCCTCAGGGCTCAGTTCTTGGCCCTCTACTTTTCTCTCTTTACATTACACCTCTTGGCCAAATTATATGCAGTTATGGAATAAATTTCCATTGCTATGCTGATGATACTCAGCTGTGTGTGCCTATAAGGGCTGATGATCATACTCAAATCACTAACTTAGAGGCCTGCTTGGCTACTGTGAAAAACTGGATGTCACTCAACTTTCTGCTTTTAAATTCAGATAAAACCGAGATGCTAGTCATTGGCCCTGCTAGACACAGACACCAATTTGATCAAGTAACGATAACAATCGACAACTCTGTGGTTTCACAAAGTGTGGCAGCCAAAAATATTGGTGTTATGTTTGATCCCAGCCTTTCCTTTGATAAGCACATTAAAGAAATCACCAAGACTGCCTTTTTTCACTTATGTAACATAGCTAAAATTCGGTCTTTCCTCTCCATGGCTGATGCAGAGATTCTAATACATGCATTTGTTTCATCCAGGCTTGATTACTGTAATGTTCTGTTCTCAGGTCTGCCACATTCTAGTACTAAAAGTCTTCAGATGGTTCAGAATGCTGCTGCTAGAATCCTAACTAAAACTAGGAAATTTGACCATATTAAACCAGTTATTGCCTCTCTTCACTGGCTTTCTATCCATGTTAGATCAGAATACAAGGTGCTTCTGCTGACTTATAAATCCTAAATGGGCTTGCCCCATCTTACCTGTCTGATCTCCTTAAACCTTACATGCCATCTTGAGCTCTTCGTTCTCAAAATACAGGGCTCCTTTCTGTACCCAAAGTTAAAAAGAAGTCAGCCGGTGGCAGGGCCTTTTCCTATCAGGCTCCATTGTTGTTGAATAACCTGCCTGCTGCCATCAGACAACCAGTGTCTGTTGAGTCCTTTAAATCCAAACTTAAAACTCATCTTATTGCCTTAGCTTACAATTAGTTGCCTTTAAGTTGAGTGCTTCACAACCTGTACTGGATGGCGGTCAGTTCTCCTCCCAGGTCTCCTTGGTGATGGTGGTCGCCATTTGGATGCTGCTTGCCCTTCCTCTCCTCACATAAGTTTTTCTTTTTTACATGATGATGCTGGTTGCGTGGCTTGGGTCCTGGACTGTTCCGTTGGCATGTGGACACTGCTTGGCATCCTGTGCATCATGTTCTTCATAAATGTTATGTCCATTATAATTCTGTTATCCTCTTTCAATGTTGTATTGTGTAAATTGCGTGAACACAACATCCATTGCACGTTGTCCGTCTTGGGCGAGAGATCCCTCCTCTGTTGCTCTCCCTGAGGTTTCTTCCTATTTTTTCTCCCTGTTAAAGGTTTTTTTTAGGGATTTGTTCCCTATCCGATGAGAGGGTCTAAGGACAGGATGTTGTGTTGCTGTTAAGCCCACTGAGGCAAATTTTTAATTTGTGATATTGGGCTATACAAATAAAATTGACTTGATTTAATTTTCAAGGTGGTCCCAGAGACAAATACAAAAATATAAAACATGTACAAATAAAAACAGCATTGCATAACAAACATACACTTCAAATACACAGATATAGAAAACTTGCTCACCCTCTCCCACCCACACCCCCAATCCTCAGAACAGGAACACTGGAGGGTTTTTACTATTATTATTATTATTATTATTATTATTTATTTCTGATTTCTCCCAGTTTAGCGGCTAATCGCTCCCTATTTTAGTTCAAACAGCCACCCTCGTAATGCATGCGTTCGCCAACTGCGTCTCTCCGGCCGGCAGTCTCGAAGGAGGCGCCTCGCCACTTTCGTGGCAAGGCGAATCCAGGCCGAACCACTGCCTTTCCCCCCCCCTCCCCCACACACACAGAGACTCATTGATGTGACGAACACAAGCCGACTCCGCCCCCCTCCCGAAGACAGCGTTGCCAATTATTGCTGCTTCATCGAGTCCGGCCATAGTCAACACTGGAGGTCTGAGGAACTGGCTATACCATAGGATCTAAAGTGTTGGAAACCACAGATAGTCGAGAAACGCTGAGGAAAAAAGCATGGGAAATAAGTAAAGGATCAGAAATAATTTAATTATTAATTCTTATCTGGTTTATGAAGCTTTTGTTAATTTTATTGAGATACGGTTCAATTGACTCCAAAACAGTCTAGGGTTATGAAAATCCTGAGAATGGTATCCGGCCAATTACCCCACTCTTCCGAGCCGTCCCGATCTCTGCTCCACCCCCTCTGTCGATCAGTGAAGGGCTGCAGACTACATATGTCCCCTCCCCCCCGAACAGGTGTCCTGACCGACCAGAGGAGGCGCTGGTGCAGCGACCAGGACACATACCCACATCCAGCTTCCCACCCGCAGACACGGACAATTGTATCTGTAGGGACGCCCGACCAAACCGGAAGTAACCGGTGATCCCCGTGTTGGTAGGCACCGGAATAGACCGCCACACTACCCGGACACGCAGAAAAGCTAGCTCTGCAATGGTCGGATTTGGCATTCCTTGTTTTAGTCTTATGTAAATTCCTCCTGTATCTGTAGGTTCCCCAATCAGCAGAATCTTCAGAGGAAAGATATTTATGCCTTTGTTTGAAAAGGTTGATAAGATGTGAGCTGATGCAGGGTAAATGTTTACCTTTAACTCTAATTGTATTCATGGGAGCATATTTATCAATTACGTTAGTAACTTCCGGATAAAAGAAGTTCCATGGATCAGCAACCGAAGGAATGAACTGAAATCTATCCCAGTTAATAATAGCAATTAAGTCTTGAATAAAACAATCTACATTAATGTTCTTGCATTGTCTCAGTCTAACATATTTAGGAGAACTTTGATCACTTAGCGTCTGCTATACCCCCAGATTCAGTTATCTTTTCAGGATTACTGACACGTTTCTAACACTTAGATTAAAGATGAAGACCGATAATCAACTCAGGTAGGTTCATTAATTAACTGGGTAAGGTTTACAAATGTGTATCAATAAAGGAGGAACGATTAAGCCAGTTTTCATTGAAGTCACCCAAGGTAATCATTTCATGGTAACACTTTATAATTACACAAGTGAAGCATTAGTTAAAATGTAACTACTGAGCTCGTCATTTGTAAAGCATTTGTAAAGCAAGACATGCACGAATGGTTAGTGTGTTAACAGATGTTTTATAAGTACGTAGTAATACTGCAATTCATGATTACTTAGTTACTAGTTGTTAGTTAAGTATTTTGAACGACCTCATCTAAAATGAAGACCATATGCCTTACAAAGCATTTACAAACGGGAGTGAAAGGCCAGCAGTACCCTGAGACTCACAGAAGCCTGAAGGATTATAAGAGCCTTTAGAAAGGGTAAGTACATGATTAACAAACTATTCAGATGTAGATCTGTGCGTGAATTACAGTATTAATAAGTATTTATAAAACATCTATTACACTAACCATTGGGCATGTCTTTCTTTACAAATGCTTTACAAATGACGAATTCAGTAGTTACTAATACTTAACTAATGCTTTATTTGTGTAGTTATTATAAAGTGTCACCCATTTCATTATGCCTCTCAAAGAAATTAATAGTTGACAAAACACACTGTAGTCAGTTGGAGCAGAGGGAGGCCTATAAATGTTGCCAATAGTTAAATGTTTATTATCATGATGTTGATGAAAAGAGATTCACAATTAACTGGCTCTACTTTAGGAATGACGCAGCAGGGAACAACCCCGTCTCCTCTCCAGGCCCTGCCGGC
>NC_079214.1:26271723-26364223 GCF_029633865.1 Lampris incognitus | reverse complement strand
GGCGCTGCAGCTGCCCACTGCTCCTATACAATAGGACGGGAGATGAGATGGGTTAAACGCAGAGAACAAATTTCATTGTAACCTGTACAATGACAAATAAAGTGGGTTTAAAAAATAAAACCAACTATTACGCCTGCATCTCCGCCTGGCCAGACCAGGTCTTAGCCCAGACGTAGGCACTGTATGGTATTGTAACGTGCATGGATAAGTAGACAGTTTGGCCGCCAGCTGATGGGTCTGACCCATTAACCGAGCGGTCAGCGATACGGGTTCGCGTCCCGGCCGCGGCAGTTCCTGTGGTTACCCCCCGAATTCGCTACAGTATTTTCTGGGCTTTATGCGAAGATGCACTATTAAGCTTAGACTTATCCAAAATCCCACACGCCACTTTTGTGTTTGATATTGTAGCGAATTCGGGGGACAACGCAACCACAGGAACTGCCGCGGCCGGGAAGCGAATTTGTGTCGCCCGCACCGCAGGAGACATCGCTAACCGCTCGACTAAAGGGTCAGACACGCGAGCCAGCGTGTCTTCTTATCCATGCACGTTACACTACCCCCCTCCTTCGGGAAGTGCGTCCCCGCGCTTAAGCATATCAGCTCCTTCACGCCTCAGGGCGCATACGCTTCCGATGGCCTTACGGTCGCTCCATCCCACTTCTGACACCAATGTAGCGAATTCGGGGGACAACGCAACCACAGGAACTGCCGCGACCGGGAAGCGAACATGTATCGCTCGCACCGCAGGAGACATCGCTAACCGCTAGACTAAAGGGTCACACCCGCGAGCCAGCGGCCAGCGTGTCTTCTTATCCATGCACGTTACAAAATGTTGGCCTGTTTCATCAATAATGGAGCTGACTACTGTCCTAAACCTTGTCAATCACAAAACAACATATCTGCACATGTTTCATTGTCTTCCAACATAACAAAGTCAATGTGCATCATTACGCATGGATAACAACATGGTGACGGGGGGATTTCAATATTTCAGTTAAGCTCATTCAACCTGAAAGAACGAACTGATTGCATTGCCTAACTGATCCGTGATCACAACTATCTAAGGTCTCCTGCTGTGTTCATAGCATGCGCAGGACAGCAAGAGAGACGCTGGAGAGACCGGTTAAACGGCAGCCTGTCAAATAATCATGTCTGCGTGTTGTCTCCTATCACTTCGGAATTGGTGGTAATTTCTGCTGTATGCGCACTTGGCAACTCTGCACCTCCCGAACAAGGACATCAGTTTCCTCCTGGGAGAAGCTTTTCTGCCTCGGCCGGTCTGGACTTCCGCCGTCCATTACGAAATTGGCAGATCACCGCGACAGAGTGCGCTGCTTTTAGGGGGACGAGATGAGTTGATTTGATTGGCCGTAACCGACGACAGTCCCCCACCACTCCTACTGATCATGTATTCCCTCTAATCCAACCCTTTCACAACTGCGCCTCCGTTGCGCCCGATCACCGCCAGCGGAGCATGTCCGGAAATTAGCAAAAGGGCATTGGCCACACCTCAGATCGACTTGCGCTGTGAACTAGTGCCAGCGCCTTCGACTGCGCTATGACCCGGAAACCAGAGCCCGTAGAGCGCATACTTAAAGACAATCAACAGGCTGAAGGAAGTGAGGGAAAAGTGGGAGGTCAGCGAATGAGTGAGAGCAGACAGGAGGTGGGAGTGACTAGAGTGCATAGGGTGGAGGTTACAGACAGATAGATGGAAAAAGCAGGAAGATGAGGAGGAGGAGGCTTCACAGTAAGTGGTACTCCTATAGAGAATGGGTAAGAGGGAGGTCAGGAGTGGGTTAAGTGAGATAATTATTATGCGATGGAAGTCTTTTCTGCAACGATCTTACGGGCTAATACACACTTATAGGATATCCAAACACCAATGTGCTCAGACACACAGACACCCACACAGACACCCCCCCACACACACAAAGACATGCACACACACAAACAAATGCACACTTTTTTCTTTTTTTTTAACTACTGTCTTGTACTAAAGCCTCCACCACCGGCAATTAGCCGGTGGTGGAGGTCAGCGAGGGTCAGTGTGTGTTGGAGAGAGATAAGCTTTCCACTAATGGGCAACCCACCTGTACTTGTGTGTATAGGCTCTCATGTACCTCCAGTCTCTCTCTCTCTCTCTCTCTCTCTCTCTCTCTCTCTCTCTCTCTCTCTCTCTCTCTCTCTCTCTCTCTCTCTCTCTCTCTCTCTCTCTCTCTCTCTCTCTCTCTCTCTCTCTCTCTCTCTGACACACACATGCACACAATCTAGCTCTCTCACTCTCACACACAAACACATATGCACACACGGACACACACACATTCTCTAGCTCTCTCTCACACACACATAAATACGCACGTGCACACACACACACACACACACACACACACTCGTACTTTGCACTCCCAGCATTGCTGAAAATACTGATCTGAAAATAGTCGTCTGATTATTCTGCCAGAGATCTTTGTTTTCTTTTTAGTGACTTGCTCCCAGCTGTTGGCAAATGAAGACACAACAAGTCACACTTGGAGCAAACACTTCTCTTGTAACTTCAAGAATTACATAGGTGAGTCAGTCCTGCCCTATATTTAAATGCTTTTTGTTGGATGGCTTATCATTTTAGACTATGTATGGTGCCGTTAAAGAGTCGCAGTAACTCATAATTGTATTTACAGCAAAATTAGGATCACACCATTACAAAAGCTGCGTTTTTGCTACTATCCGTACTAGCACGTGTTATTACTAACCAGCTCTCTCTGCAACCATTAGCCCCTCTCTCTTTTCTCTCTGGAAACATTTCACCCTCTTCCCACTCCCACACACACCTCGTCTCAATCCTGTTCCCCACTTCCATCCTTCCGATCTTATCATCCTCAGTTCCAACCTCCTCCACCCCCTGCCCTCCCTCTTCACCTCTTTCCCCAGCTCCTTCCACCCATCCCACGTACCGGCCGTTTACATTAGCTAGTGGAGAGAGGAGGGTGAAGGAGGGTGGGGGACTGTGAATCAATAGGCTCTTGCCTTGTGGCAAGGCTAGAAATCAATGGCAATGGGAAATTAAGCTGTAGTCTTTGAATAAATTGAAGACACTGGAGCAGGCAAAAAAAAAAACCTGCTTTATGCAAAATGAGTAAACCTGGTCAGATTAGAATGTAAAAAATGGTTGCAGGTTTTTGCTCCTTTGGTACTTTCAGCTCCAAGAAGTCTATTTGCCTCTGTAAATTGTGTCGGGGAAGACAGATTAAGGCCATTGTAATGCTTTTGTCTCGGAACAAAATGATAAGGAGTCCATTTAGTTTCCAAAGAGGAGAGACCTGAAAGGATCTAATGTACCATATAGGAACACAAGGCCATATTTGGCAATATAGGTGATGTATGTGTGCCTCGAGAGAGATTTTACAGGATGTAAGCCTTACTAAGAAAGCATTGTGTTAGCTTTACTGCATACCGTGGGGCTAAGATGAAACATTCATGTTTCCCTGGAAAAACAGACTGCCAATCATCAGAAGAGGGAGGCGTGGAGGATACCTCTCTTGGGCTCTGGGTGTGTTGGTCTGTGTGTGTGTGTGTGCGTGTGTGTGCGTGTGTGTGTGTGTGTGTATGTGTGTGTGTGTGGGCTTTAGGAGGTGTGAAGAGTGGGTAGATAGATATACAGAAGGGTTTCACACACACAAGCTTTACCTGGGAGGTTTTGTCCAGGTAAAGCCTGGACAAAACCCATATAAAGGTATATTTGGGGTCTCATTTAACATTGTTAAACTTTGTCAAAAAATCAAAACAAAAACAAGATGTCAGATTCAATCAATTAACAAGAGGACTAGCTCCACTTTCCGTACCCTTCCCATCCCAACTCACCCTGCTCCCACATGCTCAGCATGTGCAAGAAGGTTATGTATATAATCAAACTCGCTCTAAAGAGATAAGAGAGAGAGAGAGAACAGAGAAAGACAAAGAGAGAGAACACACAGAGAGAATGAAGAGAGAGAGACAACAGAGAGATAGAGAGAGAGAGAGAACAGAGTGAGAAAGAGAACACAGAGTGAGAGGGATAGAGAGAGTGAGAGAAAGAGAGAGGGCGCGCGAGAGAGAGAGATGCCAGCATACATTTTGTTAAGTTTTTGCAAACACTCTTTCTTTACTGTCTTCACTTTAACCCATTTCTGACTTGGGTAGTTTGGTAGCTTTGCTATCAATGGGAGAAAGCATGACTTCATATAGAGGAATCCAGTGACTGGTTTGTGTGTTCGGCCATCTTGCGCCGCCCCCATTACTGTGGTGGCAAGTCATAGTGAGTCAAGAGTCTGCTGCTGCCTGCTGATTGTAACAGCAGCATGGGTGGTTGGATTGACGACATTGGGCAGTGGCCCCCATTTACAGATGGAGGTATCTTATATGGATGGCGATCTTAACCTTATTAAGATTTTACATATTAGTCAGACATTGTTTATGACAATAGTCAGAAACAGAGAAGGAAAAATACAGAAAAAAATGGACCACTTGACCATCCGCCAAATTTCAAGTACTGTATGATTTAATACTTCTGTACTAGCTAGCTAGCATAATCAATCAAAAGTTGCATTTAATCATTACACCAGCTAATCATTAGATGAGCTACGTTAGTAAAAATTTAAAAATATAAGTTAATGTTGTTTTATAGGTATTCAAGATTATTTCCTTAATAGCCTGGCATGTGATGAGCAACAAAATGACAACTACAGGTCACTCATAGGGCGTCAAAATTACCTGAGCTCCAGATGGGTTGGCCAAATATTGTACACTCTACCAGATGATGAACACATCATTCTAAAAGGACCTGTCTGATACACACAGTCTATTAACAACGATCCATCCATTCATTATCCAAACCGCTTATCCTGCTCTCAGGGTCTCAGGGATGCTGGAGCCTATCCCAGCAGTCATTGGGCGGCAGGCAGGGAGACACCCTGGACAGGCCGCCAGACCATCACAGGGCCAACACATTCACATACATTCACACCTAGGGACAATTTAGTACGGCCAATTCACCTGACCCACATGTCTTTGGACTGTTCCCAGAGGAAACCCGCACGGACGTGGGGAGAACATGCAAACTCCACACAGAGGACGACCCCCCCCCCCCCCCAAGGCTGGACTACCCAGGACCTTCTTGTTGTGAGGCGACCATGCCAATTAACACCTATCATAATGTTAAATTAACTCTGCAAAGGAAGGATGGCAGAGTTGTAGGTGTGAACTGTGACTGTATAGCCAACAGAGTACTACTTGACAAGGTGAAAGATGCTGTGACCCAAGGTTTCACGGGCATGGTCTGCATTAACAAAGTTCTCTTTACTGTCGTCACGTTAACACTTTTCTGACTTTGGTAGTTTGGTAGCTTTGAAATCTATGAAAGAGAGCATGCATTGTAGGGAGATGCCACTGCAGTAATGGTGACTCGTTTCCATCCAGTACTTGCCCGGATTCATGTATAGCTACAGCTTTTCTGTTGGCACTGGGGAGGTCAGCCTTTGCATCATGAAGAATCTTTTTTCTCTTTAAGCTATCACAATTAAAAAGACAGATTTAATCTAACAACATATAGACTTCTAATCTTCATACAATAAATCACTGCTTAATAGCTTTATGACAATGGGTCATGGTCTCCGACCCTAACCTTAAATGTCAAATTAAAAAAAAAAAGCATTAGGTATTTTTCTATGTATGCGTGTCATATGCATGCAAAGATTGTCAAGTATACCAAGTGAGAAGGTATAGATCAGATTTACACATCCTCTCTGGAAAAAAGATTCAAATTAGCACAAGGATCTAAAATGTGGATTAGCAAAGCATTTGCAACAGAGTTGAACAGTCATGTTGTGTGGTCTCCTCATGGCTAATTAATAGATAACTATAACCCACTGCAGGGCCTGATTAACAGGACTTCATCCATCCTTTACAAGTCCGCGCCATGATGATCAATAATTCATGTAAACCCTGGCAGTTTATTCAAATCAGAGTAAGCATGAAAAACAACATAAACACAAAAAAAAGTCAAAGAGAGGGAAAGAAAGGAAAGAATAAGATGAGAGAAAGGGAGATAGAAAAAAGATGGGGGGGGGAGAAAAAAGAAATAAGAGGGAAATGAAGAGAACGATTGGAGAAAGTGAGAGAGATACAGCGTCAGAGAAAAAGATGGCATGAGAAACAGAAAGAGAGAGAGAAAGAAAAAAGAGAAAGAGAAATAGAAAGAGGTAAACTCTGTTATTTCTCCAAGGAGTTGTGTGAAGTAGCTCATACTAAGGCCTCTGGCACCACATCACTCCAACCAGCCTAATTACAGTCCGACGGGAATGGAAAAGCCTTGTAGGGACCCCATGGATTTCAGCACGAAAACAGCACCAGGAACTCAACCTCATATTGCGTAACCAAGTCAAACTTCTGTAGTTTTCTAGGATATCGATAAATTTTCTTGCCCTGTGTTTTGAAATCCAGATTGACATTCCTCACAATGGAATGCTGAGGTAATTATTACATGTCGACAACAAGATGGAAAGCGAGGAGAGACTCCCGGAGAGCACACGTATGTGGAAGCGACTGAGCGCTGCCAACACCAAGGAGTGGCCACATGGAGAAGGAGGCACAGCTCTGTGTTAAATATATATTAGCAAACTTGACTTGATTCACTGACTCGGATTGCCCAACAGAGAAATAAGTTTATTTTGGCGCTTTACGACACAGAAAACTTCCTGAAAAAGCAACCGTTTGTCACAAATACTGCAAGGGCTTGCGGTATTTTGATATATAATCACATTCATATCCTAAAAGGACTACAAGATCCTTCAAAAATCATGATTTTACTGGTTTGTTAAGTGAAATCTACTCAAACTAAATAGCAGTAAGACTGAGCTCATGGTTGTGGCTCGCAAGGCGCTGCTCCAGAAGGTTGGAGATCTTTTCCTCGACATGGATGGCTGCTCCATCTGCCCATCCCCAGAAGTCCACAACCTCAGTGTCATTCTGGAGTCCACCCTCTCATTCCAGTCACACATCAAATCTGTCACCAAATCTGCTTCCTTTCACCTCAAAAACATCTCCAGACTCTGGCCGCTACTCTCAGACTCTGTGGCAGAGACCCTCATCCAGCCATCCTCATCTCTCATCCATCCTCATCCTTCATCACCTCCCGTCTGGATTACTGCAATGGCCTCCTGTGTGGGGTACCTACTAGCAAAGCCCTAGATAGGCTTCAGTATGTACAGAATTCAGCTGCCAGTGTGCTCACCCGCACCAAGCCCTGGCAACATATCACTCCTACACTTGTCCACCTTCACTTTCTCTCGGTCCTGCATTTCCTATAAAATCCTCCTCCTCACCTATAAATCTCTCCATGCCCTTACCCCCCCCCCCCACTACCTATCAGACCTCCTCAATGTCTATATTACGTCTCGGAATCTGTGGTCCGCAGACATAGGCCTGCTTTCCATCCCCCACACCAGCCTGCGGACTTTTGGGAATAGAGCATTAGTGTGGCAGCCCCCACCCTCTGGAACTCTATTCGAGCAGAGAAAACTCACCTGTTCACCAAGGCCTATGGTCTCTAGTCACTTCTACCATCCGCTGCAATCTTTGCTATTTTCATTTTCTGTTCTTGTTCTTGTTTTTTTTTGTTCTTATCTAGTGTGAAGCGCCCTTGGGTTCCTCGAAAAGCACTACACAAAACTAAGTTGTTCTTAAGTGCAGTGAACAACATACATTTTCTTGCAGTCTTTGTTCCTGGAGAATAATGTAAAATCAAGTATTTACATGATTGCCAAAATCAACAGAAAACTCTTGAATGTTGTTCAGAGGGGTTGATCAGTTGGAGATCCTGCATGAGGTGAGGTGCGGGTGAGACATGGTGCATGTCACAGCATAGACCAGGACAGTAGGAACCATCTTGGGGAAGAAGATGGGGCTGCTACAGAGACAGAGGTGAGGGGCTGTGGAAGAAGACGGGGATGTAATAAGACGTAGAAGGGCAAATATATCACACCAGTCACTCAACATTCATTAATGTCATCCCCCAATAGAGCCATCTGTGACCTGGATCGCAATCCAAGATTCGTGTGTGTGTGTGTGTGTGTGTGTGTGTGTGTGTTGAGGGGGACATCTGATCAGCTGTATGGTTGGGGCTGGCACTGTGTGTCTGGATGAATGGGTCTTGGCTGGTATGCAAGATTGGGGGTGGTGCGTGGGCAATGGCCTCATGCTCTACATCCTGCTTTTTGAGCATATGTGCACAGATGTGTAGTTGCACATATTGTAAGCTGGCAAACAGTGTGGTTAGCCAGTACAGCCTGACGAGCCAATCCATGTAATAGCATTGCTCTTTCTTCTCACCAAGTGCTGCACTGCAGCTTCCCATTACTGAGTTATTCATGTCTGCTAATAGGGTAACTGTGCGTTTCAGCCTGTGGCCCTCTAAGGAGTCCCAAAACACTATCAACGTGTCAAAAAAAAAAGAAGGAAAAAGAAAACAACCTCAACCAATATGCCCAAGTGCTTGCCTCATAGAGAGGAGGGTTTGTTGTACGCACTGACCATTGGACAACGCCTCCAGGATAATATCAGATCAACCACAGTATTATACCAAGGTGTATATGTATATATATATATATATATATATGTGTGTGTGTGTGTGTGAGTGTGTGTGTGTGTGAGAGACATTCTTCTGTAAGAAGTGGGGTTGTTGTGAAGCGTCTAGTGTGTTAGTGTAGTGTTGTGTGCCTGTCACGTCTCACTCTCAACCTTCACCGCTCACTAGCATAAATGCGAACAGGAGAGCTGAGCACGTAAGTCTCTCCCTGCCAGTACATAGCCTCTCCAACAGCAAGCCCTATGTAGTGCCTCCTCGCGGTGACACACGGTAACTTGGTACACCTTGGACCCTGGCTGAACTACAAGCAACTCAGAGGAGGTCTTGCCCCTAGAAATGTGGTAGGCAGGCCCACTGGTATGTGGATATTCCCTGATGCCCATGAACCAGCCCCCAGCTATGGGTAAAAATAGTGCCACTGCCTAGTGGATACCTCGGGAGTGGAATAGGCTACGGGAGTAAACCCCTACAGAAAATCAACATCTACAGTGCTGTTGTTTTTTGTTTTTCTTACCCTTTTGTATCTGTTTAAGTGGGAGAGTACTGCTGGCGTCGTGTGTGGCTGCCGCTTCTCCCTCCTCCCTTCCCATCCATCCCTATATATTTGTGTTATGTTTATCTGTTGTCTTGACTGCTAGAAAAGCGCTATATATATAAATATATATACCCACACACACACACACACACACACATATAGTATATATATACATATATAATGTGTATATTGTGATACTACTACTACTACTTTCGGCTGCTCCCGTTAGGGGTTGCCACAGCGGATCATCCGTTTCCATCTCTTCCTTTCTTCTGCATTTTCCTCTGTCACACCAGCCAACTGCATATCCTCCCTCGGCACATCCATAAACCTCCTCTTTGGCCTTCCTCTTCTCCTCTTCCCTGGCAGCTCCATATTCAGCATCCTTCTCCCAATATACTCAGCATCTCTCCTCCACACATGTCCAAGCCATCTCAATCTTGCCTCTCTTGCTTTGTCTCCAAACCGTCCAACCTGAGCGGTCCCTCTAATATAATCATTCCTAATCCTGTCCTTCTTCGTCACTCTCAGTGCAAATCTTAACATCTTCAACTCTGCCACCTCTAGCTCAGCCTCCTGTCTTTTGGTCAGTGCCACTGTCTCCAAACCATATAACAAAGCTGGTCTCACAACCATCTTGTAAACCTTCCCTTTAACTCTTGCTGGTACCCTTCTGTGGCAAATCACTCCCGACACTCTTCTCCACCCACCCCACCCTGCCTGCACTCTCTTCTTCACCTCTCTACTGCACTCCCCGTTACTTTGGACAGTTGACCCCAAGTATTTAAACTCAAATGCCTTTGTCACCTCCACTCCTTGCATCCTGACCATTCCACTGTCCTCTCTCTCATTCACGCATAGGTATTCCGTCTTGCTCCTACTGACTTTCATTCCTCTTCTCTCCAGTGCATACCTCCACCTCTCCAGGCTCTCCTCAACCTGCACCCTACTCTCGCTACAGATCACAATGTCATCCGCGAACATCATCGTCCATGGAGACTCCTGCCTGATCTTGTCCGTCAACCTGTCCATCACCATTGCAAACAAGTAAGGGCTCAGAGCCGATCCTTGATGTAATCCGACCTCCACCTTGAACCCATCTGTCTTTCCAACTGCACACCTCACCACTGTGACACGTCCCTCATACATATCCCGCACCACTCCTACATACTTCTCTGCAACTTTTGACTTCCTCATACAATACCACACCTCCTCTCTCGGCACCCTGTCATATGCTTTCTCTAAATCCAAAGACACAATGTAACTCCTTCTGGCCTTCTCTATACTTCTCGATCAACATTCTCAAAGCAAACATCACATCTGTGGTGCTCTTTCGTGGCATGAAACCATACTGCTGCTGGCTGATCATCACCTCTCCTCTTAACCTAGCTTCTATTACTCTTTCCCATATCTTCATGCTGTGGCTGATCAACTTTATACCTCTGTAGTTGCTACAGTTCTGCACATCACCCTTGTTCTTGAAAATTGGTACCAGTATGCTTCTTCTCCACTCCTCAGGCATCCTCTCACTTTCCAAGATTGTGTTAAACAATCTAGTTAAAAATTCTCCTAAACACCTCCATGCATCCACAGGTATGTCATCAGGACCAACTGCCTTTCCACTCTTCATCCTCTTCATAGCTTCCCTCACTTCCTCCTAGCTAATCCACTGCACTTCCTGATTCATTATCCCTACATTATCCAACCTTCTCTCTCTCTCTCTCTCTCTCTCTCTCTCTCTCTCTCTCTCTCTCTCTCTCTCTTATTTTCTTCATTCATCAGCCTCTCAAAGTACTCCTTCCACCTTCTCAGCACACTCACCTTGCTTGTCAGCACATTTCCATATCTATCCTTGATCGCCCTAACTTGCTGCACATCCTTCGCAGCTTGGTCCCTCTGTCTAGCCAGTCAGTACAAGTCCTTTTCTCCTTCCTTAGTGTCTAACCTGTCATTCAACTCACCATATGCCTTTTCCTTTGCCTTTGCCACATCTCCCTTTGCTTTATGCTGCGTCTTCTTCTACTCCTGACTACTTTCTTCATCTCTCTGACTATCCCACTTCTTCTTTGCCAACCTCTTCCTCTGTATGATTTGCTGTACTTCCTCATTCCACCACCAAGTCTCTTCATCTTCCCTCCTCTGCCGTAATGACACACCAAGTACCTTCCTAGCTGTCTCCCTCACTATTTCTGCAGTGGCTGCCCAGCCATCCAGCAACTCTTCACTACCACCCAGTGCCTGTCTTAACTCCTGCCTGAACTCCACACAACAGTCTTCCTTCTTCAACTTCTACCATTTGATCTTCGGCTCTGCCTTCACTCGCTTCCTCTTCTTGGTCTCCAAAGTCATCCTACAGACCACCATCCGATACTGCCTAGCTACATTCTCCCCTGTCACCACCTTGCAGTCTCCAATCCCTTTTAGATGGCGCCTTCTACATAAGATATAGTCCACCTGTGTGCACTTTCCTCCACTCTTGTATGTCACCCTGTGTTCCTCCCTCTTCTTGAAATATGTATTCACCACATCCATTTCCATCCTTTTCGCAAAATCGACCACCATCTGTCCTTCCACATTCCTCTCCTTGACACCATACCTACCCATCACCTCCTCATCACCTCTGTTCCCTTCACCAACATGTCCACTGAAGTCCGCTCCAATCACCACTCTCTCCTGCTTGGGTATCCTCTCCACCACGTCATCCAACTCACTTCAGCATTCTTCTTTCTCTTCCATCTCCCAACCAACTTGTGGGACATATGCGCTGATAACATTCAGCAATACACCTTCAATTTCCAGCTTCATACTCATCACTGTGTCTGACACTCCCTTCATCTCCAGCACACTTTTGACATACTCTTCCTTCAGAATTACCCCTACCCCATTTCTCCTCCCATTCGCACCATGGTAGAAGAGTTTGAACCCACCTCCAATACTCCTGGTATTACTCCCCTTCCACCTGGTCTCTTGCACACACAGTATGCCTACCTTTCTTTTTTCCATCCTATCAGCCAGCTCTCTCCTTTTACCAGTCATAGTGCCAACATTCAAAGTTCCAACTCTCACCTCCACATGCCTACCCTTCCTCCTCTCTAGCTGCCTCTGGACATGCCTTCCCCCTCTCCTTCTCCTTCGCTCAACAGTAGCATAGTTTCCACCGGCACCCTGCTGGTTAACAGTACCGGTGGCGGTCATTGGTAACCTGGGCCTCCACCGATCTGGTATGGAAATCTTATTTATGATCTGCATATTTGATTTGGCAAAGATTTTACAACAGATGCCCTTCCTGACGCAACCCCCCCCCCATTTATCCAGGCTTGGGACCGGCACGAAGAATGCACTGGCTTGTGCCTCCTCAGTGGCTGGGTTGTATTGTGATACTGAAGAACTAAAAAAAAAAAAAAAATTGCATAATATTGGACAAATGGATAAATTTCTGGCCTTTTTATGTGTTTACTTTGTCTTAATATTTCTTAGAATTTTCATATAGGATGCATTTTCTCTCATTTGAACACTGCCAGTATAATAAGTTGTCATGCTTTCACTATGGATCTTTTAAACTTCAGATACATTAAGAACTGGCTTAGATATTTTTGTAGTTTATGGTTACCGTGAATATCTTTGTTGAATACATCAAACATACTCATCTTAAAAACAGGGTCAGGGGTGTGAGTGTCAAATTAAACATGGTCAGCTGAGGTCATCAGTGCAGCAGGACAAGAGGAGGAATTCTGCTGGTGTGTTCCATACACTGATCACATTGCAAGTTTCTGCCACTTCTGTCTCTGTCAACGTCTCATTATATTTCCATCTACTCAGCAAAGAAGCCTCCTCCTCATCTGCTCTGGAAATAAGCACACATATGCATGCAAGCACATGAACACAAGCAAACATGCACACACACACAAAGAGGCACAAACATGCATACAAATCGGCATGAACACACAAAACACCCACACACACACACTCACACACACACATATGTATGCACGTATGCATGCACACATGCATACAAATAAACACATTAATTCCCCTGCAGAGAATTACAAACACCAGAGAACACACACACAGATGCATCCATATGCACAAATTGCTGCAAAGAAAAAGCGCATGCACAAGCACATACACTACAGAGACACTCACTCACACCCTCTCACTCCAATGTGACCTGAAGAAACTGTGCAAAACATGAAGAGCTAATTATATTTAGAAGTTCACAATCTATTTGTGCACATATTGCTAATGTACAGTATAAGATTTGTTGTTAGGCACTTTACAAATCAATGCAAGCTGGAGAAAGAGGAACGATAATGGGGTGTTGTTTTCTCAAATCATTCTTTGCCCTATACAAACACACACACACACACACACACACACACACACACAAAACACACACACACACACACACACACACACACAACTTTGGACAAAATTTAAAGTCGTATGTGTGTGTGTGTGTGTGTGTGTGTGTGTGTGTGTGTGTGTGTGTGTGTGTGTGTGGGCACACGCTTCAGGAAGGGGTACATTAGGAATGTCTGTCTCTGCTAAATTATGGGGGAGGAAGTTAATTTAGTTAGAAGCTAATTAGAATGAATAAAAGATGACTTGGAATCCCTTAGGGTATACTGTACTGTCAAGGCTTCCTTTAGAATTTTACTCCCTCTCTCTCTCTCTCTCTCTCTCTCTCTCTCTCTCTCTCTCTCTCTCTCTCTCTCTCTCTCTCGTCCCCCTACCTTTCTATTATTTCAAATCAATGCAGGTCTTGTTTTCAAAGCAAATCAAATGGATATGAACAACTGTTGTTAATGGAACCCAAACAGTAACAACGATAACGGAAACAAACAAATCAAACACAAATTTCTTTTGATCAATTCATAATCTCACCAGTAAAGGAAACTCTGATTGACAAGTCAATCATGCAGACAATAGATGAATTAACCGAGCCTTCCATTAATGTAAAAATCCATCCCTGTCCTGGTTGTCCATAGATACATAAACTATTTTTCTTCTCCAACAGAGATGTTTTCTATTCGCTTTTATCGAATTCTGTAGTATCAGTAGCCAAATTCAGCCTGATTATAGCAGATATTGATCATTGTTAGCATGGTCTAGCTGATGGTCTTCTCCTGATTTCCTACATTAAATGCACTTACTGTAAGTCGCTTTGGATAAAAGTGTCGGCTAAATGACTGTAATGTAATGTAATGTAATGTCTGATGTGAGGGGCAATAAAGCCCATTGTGTCAGGGCACAACTGCTGTCCTGTCTTTCATCAAAATGACACCATGCTATCGTTTAGCATTGATAACCTGTATTTATTTTCAAGATATGTTGCAGAGCCTTCGATTTTAAATCTACAAAATAACGTTGTCCTTTCCTTTGAGGCTCGTGCAACGTATTTTTTTTTTACCCCCCCCCCCCTTTTTTTCTCCTCAGTTGTATCTGGCCAATTACCCCACTCTTCTGAGCTGTCCCGGTTGCTGCTCCACCCCCTCTGTCAATCCGGGAAGGGCTGCAGACTACCACATGCCTCCTCCGATACATGCAGCCGCTTCTTTTCACCTGACAGTGAGGAGTTTCACCAGGGGGACGTAGCGCGTGGGAGAATCATGCTATTCCATCCAGTTCCCCCTCCACCGAACAGGCGCCCTGACCGACCAGAGGAGGCGCTAGTGCAGTGACCAGGACACATACCCACATCCGTCTTCCCACTGGCAGACACGGCCAATTGTGACTGTAGGGATGCCCGACCAAGCCGGAGGTTCGAACCGGTGATCCCGTGTTGGTAGGCAACGGAATAGACAGCCACGCCACCCGGACGCCCCTCATGCAAATTTCTTTAAGATCGTTGAAAGACAAGACTCTGTCGTAAAAGGTGTTGTGCAAAAAAGTGCAAGTGAAAAATAGGATATAAAAAAATGAGAAGTTGATCGTTTCCAAATTGAAATTACAAAGCATCCGCATATGGACCCTAACGAGGAATGTGGTGAGCTAACACACAAGGTAAATAGCTGTCAAGTCACCTTAAAGTTTTACCGGTTGTGTTAAAATAGAGAGGAATGTTACAGCTCTCTGTCAAGCAGGCTCTTTTCATCCAAAGGCTCTGACGCAACCTCACCAGGCCTTTTGTCTTCTTCATTCCTCGCAGTTTAGCCTCTCCGGCTCGACCAATGCCAGGCCTTCTTACGTTGCAGAGGGCAGACGTCCATGCTGGATTCCATCTCTGGACCATGTGATCTGAGTTACAACATTTGAAGTCTTTATCCCTTTTTCTGGGTGGATTTTATCTTGGAATGAGTCAATTTTGAAAACTGTATCACGAGTCCAATGTGATCAACCCCAGACAGGCCGGTTCCAACCCAGTCTATGCATCAATTGTTGTTTTTCTCTCTCTAAAGCATCTACATTCTGTAATACTGAGATAAATGATCAGTGAGGCCAGCAGCACCATCTGTTCTGTATAGCTACTCCGTGTGTGTGTGTGTGTGTGTGTGTGTGTGTGTGTGTGTGTGTGCGTGTGTGTGTGTGTGTGTACATATAATATATGACTGTGGGTGTGTGTGAGTGTGTGTGTGTATACGTGCCCACACATGTGTTTACATATAATACTTTGTGTGTGTGTGTGTGTGTGTGTGTGTGTGTGTGTGTGTGTGTGTGTGTGTGTGTGTGTGTGTGTGTGTGTGTGTGTGTGTGTGTGTCTGTCAGAATCAAAATCAGATTTTATTGGCCATGTAAGTTTGCACTCCGGTTTCATGGCTCTCGCAGTGTAACAGAACAACAACACAACAATCTTCAGATATATACACAAGGATGGACTATAGACAGGCGAAATAAGAGGCAATAAAGTGCAACGTATGTGTGCGTGCGTGTTTGTGTGTGTGTGTGTGTGTCTGTGTGTGTTTTAATAATCCAGCAACGAGCCCTTTGTCGGCCATGGTGCATATAAATAGCCGTTAGCCCCCCCCCCCCGGTCGTTTTCCTGCTTTCTTTCATTCCTCTCTTTCTCACTTACGATGTCAGTTTAGGGAGTGTCTTTCCCAGTCAAATGCACTGATGAGACACCTGGAGCATTACTGTCCCCACATTTAAATTTAACTGAGTTTTCCTTTTTTCCCCCCCCTGTTTTTCAGCAAAAGCGGGTTGTGTAGCCGGTCCGTTCACTGGTTTTCGGATTCAGTTTAATTTGGACGGTGACACTGTAGGCCTGCTTTTGATGCGGCCTTGCGTAGCAGCATGCAATTTGATGATGGAAATTTCAGCGAAAGATGTTCATCGGTGATTCCTCATGACCAAAACGAGATGATGGCTAAATAAACATCTCATTTGTCAACAAAACCTATCATTTTAATCTTGCAACACATTTTTCACGGTAGTTTCCATGAACATAATTAACACGCTGGTTAACTATGTTGATTGAAAACAAGAATAATGATGCTTGCCTGGCCGTTATTTATTTATTTTCCGAATTCTGCTTGGAACGAGACTGGAATTGTAATTTAGTTATCGTCCTGTTTTCATCACAGATAAAAGCTTGTTGACAAGCATTTATCACTGCCGTTTTCATCACTGCTAAATTAATTTACAGATCCAATTCTCAAAATTAGATTTGAATGATATCACATCCCTGTTATAAATCCACCTGTGGCTGTTCATATTATAAATCTGTTATCTACATTATTCTTTTATCAACTACTAAACTACATATCTTTACATTTCATGCATGTGTAATGTGTCTGGATGGCATTCAGACTGATTGTAATGTCATTCCTACACTTGGTATCAAATGTTAAAAAGCAATGTAAGTGAAATAAGTAGGGTTTTCTCCCCAATTATATCTGGCCAATTACCCCACTCCTCCGAGCCGTCCCGTTCTCCACCCCGTCTGCCGATCCGGGGAGGGCTGCAGACTACCACATACCTCCTCCGATCCATGTGCAGTCACCAGCCACTTCTTTTCACCTGACAATGAGGAGTTTCACCAGGGGGACGTAGCGTGTGGGAGGATCACGCTATTCCCCCCCAGTTACCCCTCCCCCCTCGAACAGGCGCCCCGACCGACCAGAGGAGGCGCTAATGCAGTGGAGGCACTAATGCAGTGACCAGGACACATACTCGCAGACACGGCCAAATGTGTCTGTAGGGATGCCCGACCAAGCCAGAGGTAACAAGGGGATTCGAACCAGCAATCCCCGTGTTGGTAGGCAATGGAATAGACTGCCACGCTACCCAGAGTAGTTTTAAAATGAATATTTTTGAGCAATTACTATGTGCAGGTGTGATTACAGAGGATGGGTTTAAATGAATTAGCAACAGATAGCTGTTAAATAACCTTGATGGCCTGAATTCAACTTGAACCTTTCTGTAAGCACTGCCATTACAATGTTGTTCCTCATCCAGAAGTATTTAAATCCAGCCATCATCCCATTATGAGCCCAGAGTGATGCACAGTCAACTGTATAAATGCTGATCAGTATCACTTGCGTGTGTGTGTGTGTGTGTGTGGGGGTGGGTTGTTGGGCGGGGATGGGGTAGGGGTAGGGGTAGGGGGAGAATGCCAACGGACTTGGAGCGAGCTTTATGATCCTAATTACAGCCTGGCAGCTCCAGGAGGGTAATGTCCCCTAGCGAAGGGGGAGCAGTAGCAGATGTGCGGCGTCTCTTTGTCATAGCTCATGTCTTGAGCAGAAATCTGACTGATGTGTAGGAGACTCAGCCGCAGCATTGGGGAGGAACATGTCTCCCCTCTGACATTCACAATGCACGTATGCCCACACGCAAACACAAATAGACGCGCACTGCAGTGTCTGCTCACAATTCCCAACTCTGGTACTTTCTTTTTCACTGCTTTCCAAGCCTGTAGGGAGGATCCTCACTCTTCTTCTCCCCCGTCTTTCCTCCGTCCCTTCCTCCCTCCCCACACCTCAGCAGGGACACTGCAAGGTGACGGCATCTATCACCCATCCACCATCACATCTCGTCTGCTGACTGCTGTCTCAGAACAAGGAGTGTTATATAAAAGTCAAATTCAATCTATCTGCTGGATTTAAAAAGCGTGTGTGTGTGTGTGTGTGTGCGTATCTCAAAAAGCATGGCCTAATCACACCTATCAATGCGTGTTATCTGATTCCCCAGATACCTTCTTTACACACACGCGTGGACACAAAGATAGGCACTTTGGACTCATCCCCCAGTTTTATGCAGAAAGCCATTATATTGCCTTATTGATCATGCTAATGAGGGAAAAGTGCAACTATGCAAGCAGGCATGGGGGTCAAGCAATGCCACACTTGACAGCTCTGAGACAAGGGCAGGAGTGGTCGTATTAGAGAGTGTGTGTGTGTGTGTGTGTGTGTGTGAGACAGGAAAGAAAGAAAGCACATGAGAGAGAGAGAGAGAGAGAGAGAGAGAGAGAGAGAGAGAGAGAGAGAGAGAGAGAGAGAGAGAGAGAGAGAGAGAGAGAAAGAGAAAGAAACAACAGGGGCATGTTTTGTTAGAGCACAGGACTGAACCGTGAATTTTGAGCTGGGTGTAGATTGCAATGGGACAAATTCATGTACATCAACTGCATGCAAAAAAAATCAACTTTGACTTATGTGCTGCACATCACAAGTCATGGTATTTGTATGTCATCCACTTGGCGGCAGTGACTCAGGATGTAGAGTGGTCATTCAGCAGTTGGAAGGTTGCCGGTCTGATCCCGGCTCCTCCTCACGTCATTTTGAAGTGCCCTTGAGCAAGGCGATGAACCCCAAACTCCTCCCAGTGAACTGATTTGGTGCAGCTTGAATGTGATGGCATTAACTGTAAAGCACTTTGAGTGCTCTGTAGACTAGAGGAGCGCCGTATAAATGCAACCCATTTACCATTTTAATTTTTCAAATTAAACCGTCATTTTATAATCTCTGGAATGTGTTATTACTTTCAATTACAGTTTTTTTTGAAGGGATTTGAGCTTACTAAATCAGGGAATATCTGCAAGTAAAGTGTTTGTCTATATAATTCTTAATGTAAATTTCTGTGATTTTTATCATTTTTGCACTTTATTTGCACTTCATTTGAAATTTTACGGTTTTTGTTTGGCAGATGTTGGTGCCAGTCATTTGACAGTTTTTTTAATGATTTTTTTTTACGGCGCAGAGAATTTCCCTGTCAATCACACGTGCAATAAATATAGTAGGGATGCCAAATGAATGTGCTGTAAAAGTCCTCCTCCCATATTCTATCTAAAATGAACTGATGCTGCTGATTCTAAGTTCCACCGTCAAAATAATTAGCTTTCAATCTTGCTGACAAGAGTGAAAAAAAATAGCGTGACACCCAGACTGTCAAATAATTCTTGTTTCCCAGAGCGCCAAGGATATTTGTCGAGGAATGTTGCTCCCGCTTAAAGAATTGGTGTATTTAGTCCGTCCAAGGAGAGTTGTCCAGTTGAGACACCACTACCTGACAGGCAACGTGGGACTTGAGAGAGACACATTTCTACCTTGAGTCAGAGTATTTGGATCAGGCTTGAGAGAAAATGGGGAAAAGGAGAGGAGATGAAAAGAGAGTAGACTAAAGGATAGCAGAGGAATGGAGAGCAGAGGAGATGGAGGAGGAGGAGGACAAGAACAGTGAGGGCTGAGAACATGAGCATCTATGAAGTGAAGTGACACACAGAGAGCTGAGACATATGAAGGCTTAATTGGCCCCTTTAGAGACAAAGACAACCTCCCAAACAGGCAGCCTGGAATGGCAGAGGAACACACACAGTTGTGCACACAACACACATTCATTCACGACGACAGGCGTACACACCCTCTGCACTGCTTGCTCACACAAACACGCACCGCCACATTTGCAAGAATCTCTCTCCAGTGCAGGAGACAGATGTGAGAAGTCGCACTGTTCAAAGTGTGAACAGGTACACAGCCCTCGTTTTCTGCTGGACCTGTTATGAGTGTGGTGTAAAGGAGTTGATGAAAAGCAGTAGTTGATGAAAATATATGCCTGTGAGTTCTGAATAGCAGACGTATTACCTATTTTATGTTCACAGGTTCTCACATATACTAACCTAAGGTTTGCATGCATGTGCACTGCTTGATTTGAGCCAGATCAAGCCAGAACACATTCCAGCAATGCTCAGATTTGGACCACATGCGTTCTGGCACTTGTATGTAGAAAGGATCTCACACCTCTGTTGCTCTCCCTCACATTTTTTCTCCCTGTTAAAAGTTTTTTTTTTTTTTTTAGGGAGTTGTTCCTTATCTAATGCGAGAGTCTAAGGACTGGGTGTTGTGTTGCTGTAAAGCCCCTTAAGGCAAATTTGTGATATTGGGCTACACAATTAAAATAGACTTGACTTGACTCTTTAGGAATCAGGAATCAGGAACACTTTGTAAATATTGTTTCCCCTAGCCCACAGCAGTGCAACACAGACAAAAACACATATCCAAAAACTGGAAGAACACATGTCCAAACTAGTACACATATACGTATATCCAAACTAACAACATATCCAAACTAAGAACACAAATATACAAACTAAACACATATATCCAAACTAAACACATATATCCAAACTAAGAACACATATATCCAAACTGAGAACACATATATCCAAACTAAGAAGACATATATCCAAAAACTACAATACGTATATCCAAACTAAACACATATATTCAAACTAAGAACACACATATCCAAACTAAGAACACATATCCAAACTAAGCAAAAAAATAATAATAATAATCGCTGTCCAAGAGAATGAACGCAAGCCAGGATGAAAATCAGAACGCCGTTCTTATAGCAAACAAAGGTAATTTTTATTCAAATATTTTATTTCAGAAACAAAAATTAAATTGCAGGATTTTTTTCTATTTTCTCAGTCCGAAACATGTGATTGGTTTCTTTTTTTTTGATAAACTTACTGATAGCTAGCATGATGCTCACAGCGTAATTACCAAACACATGTTTTCAATGAACTCTGCCTCTGACAAAGTGAATATGTGGCAGCTCAAATTCAATGCAAGCACTGTGATGGCCAAAAGGCAATTGTGAGCCTTTTCATTTTTGTGTTTGTTTGTATATGTATGATTTTTTTTTTCAGATGTTTGCAGATTTGTTCAATATCCCACTGCGGTTAATGGATGACTGCTGTTACACTGTGATTTTGCCTGTACACTATGCAAAGCATCTAGCATCTCATTCATGTTACGTGGTTGTAATGAGTCAATTATGTTTGAGGGCATCAGTGCATGTTTGCATTGAAATTTATGTAATTTAATTTTGCTCTTTTTATAACATAGCAATTTGACAATGTTAACTCTATACCTAGATCATGACAATATAACACCACTGTTATTTCCAAAGCTTGCAGCAACAAAGTAATGATATACGCTCTGGGACCTCTCCCTTCACAGTCGACCCACCTGGATGACCACCAACTCATGATTCACAAATCAAGAACTGCATATTATATGTATCCGAGGTATGCTTCTGTGTGTGTGTGTGTTTCTGTGTGTGTGTGTGTATGTGTGTGTAGCCTCCTCCTTAGAGGCCAATAGCAGCATCCTCCCAGGGCAGAGAAACCAGAAGGCACCGAGAGGGAACACTTCCTGTTTGAAAAAAACAAAAAAACAAAAACCAGTCACGTAGTTACACTTTGCACCTCTGAGTTCTAAAAGAAGAAGGAGAATAAGAAGAAGAAGAGTCTTTTTGATTAGAGTAGTATGGAAAATGAAAATGTGATTAAACTGTTCGAGCAAGAGAGAAAAGAGAGAGAGGAGATGAGCTCTGCAAACTGACAGACTGATGGTATTCCCAGGTGTGTGTCAACACGGAAATGGAAAGAAGAGTAAAATAAGATTAGGAATTTCACATTTCACTATCCTCTCCTACCGTTATGCCTCCCCACAGATCTGTCATAACAAATCTATTAGAAACGTTTGAGGAGATCAAAATTTTTTTGTTATAATACTGCGATATATCAAAATGAGCTGGCCTGTGATTTCAAATTAACCCAGTTGCAATGTGTTGGGAGCTGCAATAACTGTCTTCTTCTGTCCAATATGTTATACTTTAGACCTTCTCACCTGGGAGAGTTGCCAAACTAAGAATGAATAATTATTGCAATTATTGCTTGTCAGCTCCTACCTGTGCTTCATGTTTTGTAGAGGTATTTCCTACAGTCTGGTAGTCAACTGGGGCTACTGAGAAATTGCTATTGAGTTAGAAATTAACAGGCTTCACCTTGTGTCCTATATTAAAGTTCTCTGTATTCACCGGAGAATGACGTTTCAAGAGAGCATCCTCAGTAATGGGCTAAAAATAAGTCTGATTGTAATGCTAATAATTAGTGTTCACAGAGTGAGAATAAGGGGATTGGGGAGATGGAGAGCAGGTTGGGTGGTGTGGAGAGAAAATAACAGTGAGAAAATATCTTATCAGGTATGTATCTGATGCAGCGTGCTCGAATTGTGCCCTTGTAAAGATGTAAAGAGTTCAAGGTACGAAGGTCCACAGTATGGATGTTAGTCAAGGTAAGAGTGTTGCACAGCATTCAACTAAACAAGCAGCTACAGGACCATGCTGCACCTGTGCTGACCAGGTCATGGTTGCACCAGTCCTCTACAAATGTGTTACTAGGTTTCAGTGTAAAGGCCTTACTATTTCCTAGTATTAATTAGTAAGCTGTAAACTCCTGATTTGCTAATAAAGCCTTAATTACATGTTAATCAGTTACTAGGCAAACATCACAGCAGCCAGCCAATCAAAGCAGTTCACACATCTAAATATGGAACTGCACAGTTGCCTCATGAGCCGATATCAGACAAAGATGTCTGATGTCAACTAATTAAATCTATATAATATAAATAAAGGGGACGAAGAAAACGGTCAAATCCAGCCATTGTTGTTTGGTATTGTGTAAGTTTAGGCGTGTTGGTGTTATTGCTGTTGTTTAGATAAGACAGTGCCCCCCTTTAGTTTACTCCAACCACTACACCTCCTAGTTCAGGAATCAGGAACACTGTCCTTTCACTTCATGTACTTGTGTACATGAAATGAAATGAAATAGCATTTTCTCCAGCCCACAGCAGTGCAACACAAAGACAAAAACACATATCCAAAAACTACTGGAACACATATAGTCAAACTAGAACACATATATCCAAACTAAACACATGTCCAAATTACAACTACTACTACAACTACCATTACTACGTTCGGCTGCTCCCGTTAGGGGTGGCCACAGCGGATCATCCATTTCCATCACTTCCTGTCCTCTGAATCTTCCTCTATCACACCAGCCACCTGCATGTCCTCCCTCACCACATCCATAAACCTCCTCTTTGGCCTTCCTCTTCTCCTCTCCCCTGGCAGCTCCATATTCAGCATCCTTCTCCCAATATACCCAGCATCTCTCCTCCACACATGTCCAAGCCATCTCAATCTTACCTCTCTTGCTTTGTCTCCAAACCGTCCGACCTGAGCTGTCCCTGTAATATACTCGTACCTAATCCTGTACTTCTTTGTCACTCTCAATGAAAACCTTAGCATCAAACACATATCCAAACTAAACACATATAGTAATAATTTAAAAAAAATCTATGTCCAAGACAACGAATGCCAGCCAGGATGACTTTCAGAACTGCCGGTCTGTATGGGCTAGCAGTTAGCTTAGCCTGCTCCGCTTCCGCGTCCTGTCAGACCGCCCTCGGTGTTTCCTCTTCGTCCGTAGCTCTGGGCAGGGCCGTGGTCCTTGGGCCCACCGGATGCAGCAGACCAGGCTCCCCCCGCTTATCCAACGCCAGCTCTCCCAGCCAAAAAATGAACACACAAACTTAGATGCAGACGTGCACAAAGACACTGCATGGACGGTACTGGGTGGGGCCGCCACAAACTTAAGTTTGCGCCGCCATCTTCTCACACCGGTACTGGGTGAGGCCGCTGCAAACGTAAGTCCATGCTGTCATCTTTGTGTATACACCATAGTTGGTGTATGTATGAATTTAATAACAGGTAAAATCTCAATAATAACCAGTAGGAGTGGTTTTAATCAGTACGGACGGTTGGAACTGGCACCCAGGTCCCCTAAAGATCCACGGAGAGAGAAAGGCAGTGCTGTGTATTAGCAAAATCCTTAGTTTCCTTTTGTTTCATAAAGGCAACCAATGACTGACAGTCAGCCAATTATTTGCATACATTAATTCCTGCATAGCGGTTGTTCTTTTACTCCCCCAGCCAGGAAAGGCGTGTGATTAAATTACGTGCTCACACACAGATCAACCGTCATCCATCTTGGTGAAACCCTGACAGAGGGAGAGCAAGCCTTGTGGAGCAAAGCCACAGTGGTCTCCTGTCCCAGCATGGTGGAAACCCTCCAATCCAATCAGCTCAGTCACTGACACTTATCAACACAAATTAGCATTGATTAGCAAAATGCCACCCACAAGGACTGCCAGCTCAGAGACTCCAAAACATAACATATTCTTCTCTTTAGCGATAGCTCCTTAGTAAAGAATGAGCACGGTCTCTCTCTCTCTCTCTCCCCCTCTCTCTCTGCACGCAAGAGTTAAACTCAGAAATAATTACCCAAGTCAATGGGTGCCGCTATCTCTGTGATTGGTTGAGTGCTCAGGCGAAAGCTATTACGATTTTTTCATTTTTTTCATTTTTTTTTTCACAGGATTTCAATTAAAAGCTGTGGGAAACGTCGGGCCTATCTTTAAATGATAGACCTCCAGAATCCCTTCTCCAGGGAGAAACTATTGTACTGTACTCATCAACACTCCAATTAGGAGTTGCCCATTATCTTTTCTGATAAAAATGTGCATTACCACAATACCGTGTTATCCTGCCCTTATAAAGTAACTCTTTAGCTTTTCACCCCATAATTCCATTACAGACAGATAGTCATTCATCAATTAGAATGGTAATTTTTATTAATGACACCCGGATTCACTGAATATCTAATGAATTCGTCCATTCATTTGTATCTAATGCTTTGGCTCAGTAATATCTTATGAATATAGTATGTGATATGAATATGGAGATTTGAATAGCCGTGTGTGTGTTTGTATGTGTGTAGGCCCGAAAGCGAGAGAATGAAAGACAGAGAGCCATGACACAGAAGCCTGTCCACTCTCATCAAACTGGAACGCGAGCATCACATCAGGTCTGACATACTATAGAATAGAATAGAACAGAGGTCTTCAACGTTTTCCAGGCTAAGGACCCCTTGGCTGATAGAGACAGGGCAGAGGGACCCCCTATTACATATCGTATAAAACTGTGTTGCTTATTAAACCGTGCCAACAATAATCTGTAGGGTGGCCTATAGTGCCATGTATAAAAGTACTTTGTAATGGTGTATAAAATGCTAAGCCATTAAAATAATAATCATTGACGGATTCATATATTTACAGTACTTTTTTGTGTAATTCTTATTGACACGTCCGTGGATTCATCCAACTGTAATGCCTCTGCCAACCTCAGTTTCTCTACTAGTTGCACCCTGACATGAGACGCCATGTCATCAACACGGCGAGCGATGGTTGTGTCTGACAACTGAATGCTTTTCAGTTTATTAACGTACTCATCAGTCCCAAACATTGTTTTGCACATATCACTGACTGCAGGCAATAATAATCCCTTTGCAATTGCGTATGGCTTTTTGTTCTGAGCGATCCGAAGAGCAACTTGATAAGAGGCTTTCAAAGCTAGCTCACCAACTTTAGCTGATTGTCTCATCAATGTCTGTTGGCCTTTGAGAGATTTGAGATGGGCCTGAAAGTATTCCGCTGGCTTTTCTTTCAAGTGGGTATGGGTTATCTCCAAGTGGTGCTGCGGCTTTGACGGCTTTGTACTTTTGGTTGACAGCACGGCAGAACAGATGACACACACTGGTAATTCAACGCCCCGTCTCTTTAAACGTAAATCCAAACTTGAGATAATTCTCTGAATATTTTCGGGTCTTCACTTGTTTGCGCTTAACAGCAGTTGTAGCATGGCTGCTAGCAGGTGCATTAGCCACATCCTCTGAACTTTCGCCATTGGTTTGTGATAAAGTGCAGGGTCCGTCAGTGTAATGAATGAAAGGTCACGTGTTTAACTTGACCTAATCACGGGTGTACGTGCAGTGCGTGTGACGTATACAGGGTGTGAGACGCGCATGTTATGAAGGTATGTCGGATGAACGCTAGTAAAAGCTACACAGTTAAGAACCTACGAAGTCGGCTCGTTCTTGAATTATTCTTATGTCAGTAAGACAAGGCGTCTACGGACATTACATGGTGTCAGAATAGTCTGTGTATCGGAACACGAGCGGTCATGCCGAAGTTTAATCCGCCGAGTGAATTCAAGTTTGACTGCCCCGTTGAATGGCCGGAGTGGAAACAACGGTTTTCGCGCTTCAGGCTCGCGACAAAGCTGGATAAAGACGACGGGGAGATTCAAGTGAGTTCGCTGATTTATGCAATGGGCAGCGAGGCTGAAAAGATATTCAGCTCGTTTGACTTCGCGGCGGAGGGTGATAAAGTGAACTATGATATCGTACTGAAAAGGTTCGACGACTACTTTATTCCCCGCCGTAACATCATACATGAGAGGGCGTGCTTCTATCAACGTAGCCAGCAGCTAGGAGAAACAGCGGAGATGTACATCCGGACATTGTATGAGCTGTCTGAAAACTGTGAGTTTGGGGACAAGAGGGATGAACATATCAGAGATCGTCTGGTAGTGGGCATAAAAGACAAAGTGCTCTCCCGTCAGTTCCAGCTCACAGCGGACCTTACTCTGGTGAAAGTCATTGAACAAGTGCGCCAGGCGGAGGCAATAACAAAGCAGCTCAGCCTCCAAGCTAACCAACCAGAGGCCCAACTGGCTAACGTCAATGTTGTCCGACGGCGGGACGGACGCCAAAACAAAAAGGGCGGACAGCGTCATGGTGGCAGCAGACCTGCAACCAACAAAGTAGATGAATGCGGGAGGTGCGGCAAGACGCAGCACACCGATGAGCGGAAGTGTCCTGCAACGAACAGTAAGTGCAACAAGTGTCATAAAAAGGGACATTGGGAGCGTGTATGTCACTCTAAAGCGGTGAGAGAAGTCACTGAAGAGGTTAAACAGCTGTACTTTCTGGGAGAAGTTGGCAAAGAGAGCAGTCAGGAAGATTGGACTGTTAGTTTAACAATAAGTGATGTACCAATAACCTTTAAAATTGACACGGGGGCTGACGCTACTGTTATCAACCAAGGGACATTTAAAAAGCTGAAGCCAAACATAAAACTGGGACCTCCTGACACATGCTTCATAAGCCCAGGTGGAAACATCAGCTGCATAGGACAGTTTCAAGCCACAACCAACTACAAGGAGAAACAATACTCCTTTCCAGTGTATGTGATCAAGGGGAGAGGCAGCTGTCTGCTGAGTCGTCCAGAGGCAGTGGAGATGGGTCTAGTGAAGCGGATGAATGAGGTCAGAGGAGTTTTCGGTTCAAGTGGACTGCTGAAAACAGACCCAGTGAAAATAGCTCTGGTGGAGGGTGCCCAGCCATACGCGGTGCATACAGCCAGACGGATACCGCTGCCACTTGTACCACTGGTTAAGAAAGAACTGCAGCGCATGGAAAATGAGGGCATTATTGAAAAAGTGACTCAGCCCACAGAATGGTGCGCCGCTATGGTGCCGGTGCTGAAACCGAACAAGAAAGAGGTTCGCTGCTGCGCTGACCTCAGGAGGCTGAATCGAGCGGTGAAACGTGAGAAATACGTGCTGCCCACTATGGAGGAAATAATGCCAAGGCTCGCAGGGTCAAAGTTCTTCACAACGTTGGATGCAGCAAGTGGGTTTTACCAGATCCCCTTGCATGAAGACAGCAGGGGGCTCACCACTTTCATCACCCCATTTGGGAGGTATGCTTTCTGCCGCCTTCCATTTGGTATAACGAGTGCTCCAGAGATTTTCCAGAGAAAGATGGCGGAAACTCTGACCGGGCTAGAGGGCACAGAGGTGTACATGGATGACATCCTTATACATGGAGAGACTGAGGAAATCCATGACCGGCGCCTAGCAGAGGCGCTGGGGGTCATTGAAACAGCAGGTCTCAAACTGAACCAAGCGAAATGCAAGTTCAAACAGAAACAAGTCCGCTTCCTTGGTCATATCATCGACGAGGCAGGCATCAGACCTGACCCGGACAAAGTGGCCGGAATAGAGAACTTTCCTCAGCCCCAGAACATGACGGAACTCAAGAGGTTCCCCGGGATGGTGACCTATTTGGCAAAATACGTCCCAGAGCTGTCCACTGTAGGTCAGCCGCTTTATGGACTGCTTAAAGCAACGACAGAGTGGCTGTGGGGACCTGCACAGAACACAGCATTCCAAGATCTTAAAGCAGCACTCGCCACCGCCCCGGTACTCACCTTTTATGACGTCACTAAGGCTACGGTGGTGTCAGCAGATGCCAGCAGCTACGGGCTGGGAGGCGTTCTGCTCCAGCAGCACGGGGAACACTGGAAGCCCGTGGCCTACTGCTCCCGACGGCTGAGTGACGCAGAGACAAGGTACGCACAGATCGAGAAAGAGTGCTTAGCCAGCGTCTGGGCATGTGAAAGGTTCGAGAAGTACTTGTTTGGGCTTGACAATTTCAGACTTGTCACCGATCATAAACCACTAGTGCCTCTCATGAACAGCAAAGACTTGGATAATGTGCCCATTAGGTGCCAGAGACTGTTAATGAGGCTGATGCGTTTCAATGCAGTGGCTGAATACGCACCAGGCAAAACTTTAGCTGTGGCTGATGCACTCTCCAGAGGCCCAGAGCAGTGCTACGGAGATGGTGCTTCTCATGATGATGTTGCAGCGCACATTGATGCCATCGTGTACCAGGTGCCTGCCACACCTCAAAGGATGCAGGAGATAAAACAGAGCACGGATGGGGATCTGCAGCTCCAGACAGTGTTGGGCTTCATCAGACACGGCTGGCCTGAGTATGTCGATAAAGTGCCGGAGACAGTCAGAGACTTTTATCAGGTGAGTTATCTGAGGTAGATGGTTTAGTCATCAGAGGCAGTCGTATCGTCATTCCCACAGAGATGAGGGAGGTGATCTTAGACAGAATACACGACGGGCACCAGGGGATAGTTAAGTGCAGAGAGAGAGCTAGCCAGTCAGTGTGGTGGCCCAAAATGACAGAGCACATTACAACAAAGATACAGCAATGTCAATTCTGCAGAGAACACAAGAACACACAGAGAAAAGAGCCTTTAATGTCAAGTGAGCTCCCATCCAGACCATGGCAGAAAGTTGGCATAGACCTGTGTGAGTACAAAAAGCAAAACTACTTGATAGTGTCTGACTATTATTCCAGGTTTTTGGAGATCCTAAATCTACCAACAACTACTAGCAGTCAGGTTGTAGCTAGGCTGAAGGCTACATTTGCACGTTTTGGTATCCCTGAAATTGTAGTTAGTGATAATGGGCCACAGCTAGTTTCAGAAGAGATGAGGAGGTTCAGTGAGGATTATGATTTCATCCATGTGACTTCAAGCCCACACTACCCCCAGAGTAATGGACAGGCAGAGAGGGCTGTTCAGATAGCCAAAAGCATATTAAGGCAGGAAGACCCTCTCCTCGCCCTGTTGACATACAGAGCTACACCCTCTTCTTCCACTGGAGCCAGTCCAGCGGAATTGCTCATGGGTAGGAGAATCAGAACCACCTTACCCACATTGCAGCATAACCTGAAACCGGCCTGGCCTAAAGAGGAACTGATCAAAACCGCTGACGCCGCAGCCAAATCGAGGCAGGCTTTCTACTACAACCGCAGGAACGGCGTGCGGACACTGCGCCCACTGAACTCGGGTGACACAGTACTCACCAAACCTGATGGACAGAAAACATGGACAATGCCAGCAGTTGTTCACAGTCAGAGCTCCACTCCCAGATCCTACATAGTGGAGACAGCTCAAGGTGAACATTACAGAAGGAACAGGCGCCACCTGTTGGCCACACCTAAAACACTCACCTTTGTCAGCAGGGATCCTGACCATGTCACTCCAGGGGAGAGTGGAAACACGGATGAGTCCCGAGCAGCAGAAATGCCAACTTCCACACCATATGTTACTCGCTCTGGCAGGGTGAGCAAGCCTGCAATCCGGCTGGATTTGTGAGGCGTATGGACTTGTGTATTGTGGGGGATTTTTTTTAATTTTTTTTGTGAAAAGGGGGGTGATATACAGGCTAGAAAATCATCTTAGAGGGGGAGATGTAATGAATGAAAGGTCACGTGTTTAACTTGACCTAATCACGGGTGTACGTGCAGTGCGTGTGACGTATACAGGGTGTGAGACGCGCATGTTATGAAGGTATGTCGGATGAACGCTAGTAAAAGCTACACAGTTAAGAACCTACGAAGTCGGCTCGTTCTTGAATTATTCTTATGTCAGTAAGACAAGGCGTCTACGGACATTACAGTCAGTTTCTTGGTCGAGAAGGTACAAAGCGATCCATTGTATATAACATTAATGTAAGAATGGTCATATACTTAGACTAATAATACGTACCTATTTGGCTAGTATGGCATGCAATTATTTCCAGTGTTTCATTGGCGCCGCACCTAGAATGGTTTAGCATAGGATAGCTAGCTGGTGCTCGGCTGTCAGGACGATCGCGTTATTACACGAGGATGCATGGGTATCTTCAATGTTGTGGTGTTTTTTAACAAATAGGAAGATTTATCTTTGCTTATTATAGGTTGTATTCATGTTAATGTGTATCTTCGGACATATTTTTGGAAGAAAAAAAGTTTGGCATCAAAAGATTTTGCGGTCCCCCTGCAGTAACTCTGAGGACCCCCTGTTGAAGATCTCTGGAATAGAATATTGTAGCGGGTTCGGGGGACAACGCAACCTCAGGAACTGCCGCGGCCGGGAAGCGAACCCGTATCGCCCGCACCGCAGGAGACATCGCTAGCCGCTCGGCTAAAGTGTCAGACTCGCGAGCCAATGGCCAGCGTGTCTTCTTATCCATGCACGTTACAATATAGCAGGGGTCCCCAATTACTTTTCATAGCGGGCCACTTTTAGGCCACTTTAAAAACCACGGGCCACTCAACCTCCAGCAGCATGTTGTTCGTTAGTTTTGTTTTGGTGTCGATACGTTGCAGGTATTATAATTTAAACAGAGGTTTTTCATCTATTTTTCGATATATTACTAGTCTTACTTTTACTAAGAAATTAATTAATTAATTATTTTTTGGTAGGGAAATAAAAAAATTCTGCCTTCTGGCATTTCTCTCGGACCATAAATCAACCCGTCACGGGCCGGACGTGGCCCGCGGGCCGCCTATTGGGGACCCCTGCAATATAGAACACTCTTTATTAGTCATTTTGTACGGTGGCCGACAAGGGCCAAACGCACTGCAACGGCATAATGCGTCTCCGTTAAGGAAACGATACAAACCAAGAAACGCTCTTCAAAAGAAAAACGCTTCATAACGCTCCAAACCGGCAGGGTGCGCTCTCAGCGTAACAGCTCAATGGAAATGCACACGGGATGGAGAGAGACAGAACAGCCGTCTCTGGAACAGCTGACTGTTTCGACATTCAGCGGGAACGGTAATGTGACTTTTATTTGTTTATATCTATATACGACGTTTATATCACTGTACAACGCTGCACATTACGTGACGTTTTTTTTATTGTATTTTACACCAGACGATACAAGGCTGCATATTTGCTCGTAGATTAGCCTGCTTAATAAGATAAAATGATGATTAGAGATTAATATGAAGCACCCGTTAGAATAGTACATTAAAAAGCCCTCTTATCACAGTCTTCCATAGCATACAGCGCTGCACATTACGTGTTATGCTTGTTAATGACAGCGGTTAACTTGTAAGCAGTTATGAATGATATCCACTGTGTGTGTATATCAAGAGGTAGTGAACAGTATTAATACTCATCTCAGTAACGTTACTTATCACGTTTTTCATTTTTAGTTTTCTAGATTATACGGATCTATCATCTTTTTTTCCAGGCTACTATGTTTTGCCCTTACTGTGGACAAGGTCTGGGAACAATTCACATGTTCTGTGGCTCATGTGGCTCTAATGTGCAATTTTTGGCAGAGGCAGACAACAGTAAGTGGACTCATATCCAGTTTGTTAATAACATTGATGTAGGAAAAAAAGGACAGGGTTGAGGTGTGGAAGACTGTGATAAGAGGGCTTTTTAATGTACTATTCTGACGGGTGCTTTATATCAATCTCTAATCATCATCTTATCTTATTAAGCAGGCTAATCTACGTGCAAATATGCAGCCTTGTATCGTCTGGTGTAAAATACAATAAAAAAACGTCACGTAATGTGCAGCGTTGTACAGTGATATAAACGTCGTATATAAATATAATCAAATAAAAGTTACATTACCGTTCCCGCTGAATGTCAAACAGTCAGCTGTTCCAGAGACGGCTGTTCTGTCTCTCTCCATCCCGTGTGTCTTTCCATTGAGCTGTTACGCTGAGAGCGCACCCTGCAGGTTTGGAGCGTTATGAAGCGTTTTTCTTTTGAAGAGCGTTTCTTGGTTTGTATCGTTTTGTCCTTTGCATCGTTTCTCTATTTGCAGCGCGTTTGATGCTGCTGCATTTGTCTTTGTTTTTTGCAGCACGTTTTTTCATTTGCACCACGTTCCTCCTTTTGTACCTTGTTTAGACTTGTATTTGAGTTTGTGAATTTGAATCGTTTCTGTACTTGAAGCTGTTTTCCTTAACTGAGACGCATTATGCCGTTGCAGTGCGTTTGGCCCTTGTCGGCCACCGTAATTTTGTACACATAAAAATGAAATTTCCATCTATCCATTGTCCAAACCGCTTATCCTGCTCTCAGGGTTGCGGGATGCTGGAGCCTATCCCAGCAGTCATTGGGCAGCAGGTGGGGAGACACCCTGGACAGGCCGTCAGGCCATCACACAGGGCTAGCGCGCACACACACACACACACACACACACACACACACACACACACACACACACACACACACACACACACACACACACACACACACACACACACACACACACACACACTCATACCTAGGGACAATTTAGGATGGCCAATTCGCTTGACCTACATGTCTTTGGACTGTGGGAGGAAACTGGAGCCCCAGAAGGAAACCCACGCAGACACGGGGAGAACCTGCAAACTCCACACAGAGGACGACCCAGGACAACCCCCAAGGTTGTACTACTCCGGGGCTCGAACTCAGGACCTTATTGCTGTGAGATGACTGTGCTAACCACTGTGCCACCGTGCCGCCAAATGAAATTTACTCTGCATTTAACCCATCCTAGCTAGGTAGCTAGGAGCAGTGGGCAGCCGCCGTGCAACACCCTGGGACCAGCTCCAGTTATTTCTTCCTATTTATTGCCTTGGTCAGGGGCACAGACAGGAGTATTTACCCTAACAGGCATGTCCTTTTGATGGTGGGAGGAAACCGGAGCACCTGGAGGAAACCCACGCAGACACAGGGAGAACATGCAAACTCCACACAGAAAGGACCTGGGACGGCCTGGGGTTCGAACCCAGGACCTTCTTGCTGTGAGGTAATAAGCGCTAACCGATGGACTACCATGCCGCTCATCCACATCACGGCTAATGTATTCATGGAATATACCATAGTCTTCTTAGCTTTCCGAAGTCGGAAATTCAGGAGGCATAACATCTAATTTCACATTACAGCTTTGACGTTAACACATGTGGTTTGACCCCAAGTCACAGACACTTGACGATGTGCCATAGAGGGCCGTGCCTATGCAGGTTTCCTCTCCGACTCCACACTTCACTGGGTGATGTCATTGATTTGGGTTAATTAATGCTCTCCACGGCACATGGCTGAATGTCACTGTGCCTAAATAGACATCGTCTAACAGTCAGAGTCGGCGAGCGGCTCCACCTTTGACTATGCGTCTGTGAAAATTCATCCCCCGTATTAATCTCTAAATCAAATAAATGTAGAGGTTGATAGTGAATGCCACTACTGGCAGGTCACAGATGGGTGCCTCCCAGCCTTCACAAGAAATAATTATTTTTTTGAACTGGATTAATCGCATTCAGGCACCATGATTTGCACAGTGGTACAGCCTAGAATAGAGAGCGTTCAATCAGCTTCACTCGCTGGTCTGAGTCCGGTGTGAATAATTTAATGAATAGTGCTAGAGGGTCATGAGGAGGTTGGATCATATTCCTTCGTTCACAACTCATTAGATGTGTCAGTGGGATCATGCACCCATTTGATCCCAAGCAGACGAGAGCACAATGCATCTCGTTTAAGATGTTGCATTCTCGCTTCGATATGCAAGAGGGGGGTCCTTGGTGTAAAGAGGCAAGAACTGCAGACATGTATGTCTCCACAACTACCTACCGGAAAATAATGAACAGAATCGGGTGCTCTGAGGACTCGTGGAAGCGTTTTGCAAAGTGCTTGGATCCTCTGAACGTCAGGTGTGTCTTTCCTGTGTTTTGTCAGTCAGACGAGTATTGTCCAAACAAGCGAGGCCCTCCGCTGCCATGGCTCAAGGGCATCCTTCCAGCTTAACATTATGAAAGACTACGGTGTCATTTTTCAATGTTTATTGGGGGGGGGGGGTTATTCAGGGTAACAGTCGTGTCGTGTAACATTGAGAGAAGCCAAGCTCCTTGATGAGCAGATGTTTTGCATGAGTCACAGTGCTGACGATTCTTTATATAAGCCGAAGTATTCAATTTGGGATAAATGAAATACAGGCCCCTATACTGAAGATGTGTGCTCACACACACACACACACACACACACACAAGGGTGTATTATCAGCCATGGCACACATTGCTTATTTGTTTGTCTCTGCTAATATTCTCCACAACACTATTCATCAGTCCTGATTCCCCCTGTGGCAAGAGGGTAGCGTCAGAGTGTGTGTGTGTGTGTGTGTGTGTGTGTGTGTGTGTGTGTGTGTGTGTTTGTGCGCATAGCCAGACAGGTGCAAGATAACCTTGGTGTTTATTGTTCCCCTTGAGCCAGTGTTCCCAGCTTCGGTCTAGAGTCTAGACCATTTTGACGTGAATTGAAAGACAGATTTCCATACTAGATTAGATCTCAGATCTTTTGGATTCGGTGACGTCACAGTGCTGTACATGATGTCCGCGCTGGGCGAACAAAATGGCTGCTGTGTGTCCTCTGCAGCTGTATTTATTTTAATAGGTTCATGGGCTTCATGTGTGTGCCTGTCCCGCTCTCCCTCGCCACGTGTTTACACTGTGTGTTTGGCCATTGTGGTTGAACTGCATCCCTATGAAGTAAAATCCTGATCAGCATGTGATCCCGCCGTATCTGGCTTCGGCAGCATGAGCAAACTCTGAGTTTTCCGGTTGTTTAGAGCATTGCCCCAATGTGTTGCTGGTGTGATGGGATGATAGAAGCGGCATCAGGGTGACAGCTGTTGCCATAGCCCTTGTCCTCCGTGATGCATTACCGGTTCACGCCGAGATCCAACTGCCCCATTCATATCTATCACCTGAACTGTTTGGGTTCCCCTCCCTCTCGGTGTCTCTGTGGAGCAATGGCAATGGGTGCAGGATGCGCTAATGGGCGGAGATTACATTCTCCCATACATCCATTCCCCTCGCTGTCAGGGAGCATCACATTGGAACGCTGACAATGGGAACCCCGATCCCTCACCATCCCGACACCTGCTGCTCCTCCATCTGCTGCCGCCAAACAGGCTCCTGCTTCTTCCCCCAATCCACCCATTTATCTATCTACTCATCCATCCATTCTCCTATCCATCTATCGCGTCTCTTTTCTTTTATTTCCATAGTGCCGATTGGCAGCCAGCCCACCAGTGACTGTAAGACGGTGAGGTGAGGATGAGACTGCTGTACAGCTACTGTAAGCAAGTGGAGCATGTACTGTTGTGACATGCGGGGCTGAGAGTTTGACATTATCAATATCCAAGCAGAAGCTCTGAAACGGCTGTCACCAGTGACAAATCGCCTGGTTCGGGAGCAGAACCCGCTCTGCCGCTGGGTGATCATTTATGTTAAGGTTTCTATCGCTCATCCTTTGTAAGATAAAATAGGGGGATGGTGTGAGATGAGATCAGGGGAGAAGAGAGAGAATGGGGGAGGGAAAGAAGGAAGAATAGGAGGGCAGGTAGAGAGGTAGGCACCGTTTGTTTCTATTGTGTTTCTCAATCTGATAAAATTGTCATAACAATGTCTCTCAGAAGCAGTGGAGATGTGGGTCTCTGATTAGAGGGGAAAACAAGGATGGTGCACGTGAGCACACACACACACACACACACACATGCACATACACGCATGCACAAATAAGTAGACTCAAACACAAATACTTAAACATCCACCAATACCATGATGAAAAAACACAAAAAGACACAGACAAATCAAACTGCATCCCACAAACTAAGATAAATACTGACACACATGTGAACACACATACACACACACACACACACACACACACACACACACACACACACACACACACACACACACACACACAGAGCCAAATTCATAATCATTTTGCAAGCTTTGTTTCATGGAGGGCTGAGAAGAACAAATAGCATTGGGGAATGCGGGTGTGCTCCTGTAACATCTGCTCTAAAACAAGCTCCTTTCCTGTTTGTGAAAATCTGCTGCTCTGTCAGGATAAGGTGTAGTCTTGGCTTCTTTTTATCTCAAGGATTAACAAGCTCGCATACGTCAGTAAGACGGATGGCAAACTCCTAAATATCCAAGGACGTTTGGAAGTTTGCTGGCGTGTTTGTATGAGGTGCAGTATAGGACTGGAGAGTGTTGTATGAGAGGCAGTACAGGACTGGAGAGGGTTTGTATGAGGGGCAGTACAGGACTGGAGAGGGTTTGTATGAGGGGCAGTACAGGACTGGAGAGTGTTTGTATGAGGGGCAGTACAGAACTGCAGAGTGTTTGTATGAGGGGCAGTACAGGACTGGAGAGGGTTGTATGAGGGGCAGTACAGGACTGGAGAGGGTTGTATTAGGGGCAGTACAGGACTGGAGAGGGTTTGTATGAGGGGCAATACAGGACTGGAGAGGGTTGTATGAGGGGCAATGCAGGACTGGAGAGTGTTGTATGAGGGGCAGTACAGGACTGGAGAGTGTTGTATGAGGGGCAGTACAGGACTGGAGAGTGCTGTATGAGGGGCAGTACAGGACTGGAGAGGGTTGTATGAGGGGCAGTACAGGACTGGAGAGGGTTTGTATGAGGGGCAGTACAGGACTGGAGAGGGTTGTATGAGGGGCAGTACAGGACTGGAGAGGGTTGTATGAGGGGCAGTACAGGACTGGAGAGGATTTGTATGAGGGGCAGTACAGGACTGGAGAGGATTTGTATGAGGGGCAGTACAGGACTGGAGAGGGTTGTATGAGGGGCAGTATAGGACTGGAGAGGGTTTGTATGAGGGGCAGTACAGGACTGGAGAGGGTTGTATGAGGGGCAGTACAGGACTGGAGAGGGTTTGTATGAGGGGCAGTACAGGACTGGAGAGGGTTGTATGAGGGGCAGTACAGGACTGGAGAGGGTTGTATGAGGGGCAGTACAGGACTGGAGAGGGTTTGTATGAGGGGCAGTACAGGACTGGAGAGGGTTTGTATGAGGGGCAGTACAGGACTGGAGAGTGTTGTATGAGGGGCAGTACAGGACTGGAGAGTGCAGCCTCTGTTACCGCCCATTAAACTCGCAGACCCGAGGACGTTACACAGCCAGCCCGGAGCAGAGGGGAAAGGGCTATCACACAATATCATTACAGTTGATGTGAATCTGTGTGTGTGTGTGTGTGTGTGTGTGTGTGTGCGTGTGCTCAAGTGCCAAATAGGACCATTCCTGCTCTCTTTTTTTCCGTCTGCCTCTGTCTCTTCGTTCCCTCTCACACTCTTTTTGTCTCTCTTGATGGCACATAACCCACCAGTAAAGATCAGGCCCACGCTATAATGACTATAATGAGATAGATTTTATATTATGACTTGGAGTGCTTATTCTGTGCCAAAATGAAAAGGATGTGCACATATGCAGCTAATTCTTCCACTTCAGGACAAGTTTTAACTTCCTCGCAAATAATTTACGTCGAAATACCCACCCCCCCTGTCAAATAAAGCTTTGATTTTATGAACAAAAATTCTTGATTCATTATCCCAAAAAAACTACAGCAAATAGTGATTAAACATTTATTGCATGTGATTCCAGGGAGTGGGAAGGCTGTGGTTGTTACCGTGCTTCTTGTCGGGCGTCTCGGGCGGACAGTCAGACTACATTGTGTTTGTGCTCGAGCTTCGGTTATTCAGTTTACCGCCGCATTTACTCATGCTCAATTTCACTGGCAAAGAGAAAAGAAAAGGCAGACAGAGAGATGGCAGATGTTAGAGACCAGGGTTTTAAGATTCTGTGTGATGTTACTCATGCTTTGAAGAAAAACCAAAATGGCTGGAGCTTTGTTGACTTGATGTCTCACCGAGGTCACCTCCCCTGGCTACGTCTGTCCAACTCCTGGTTTGTGGGTTTTGGAGTTGAAACAGGTCAAATATGGCCTCCTCGAGGGTAGTGCACACATGCGCGTACATGCATGTGCGCATGCATACACACCCACATGTACAGACACGCACAAACATGTGTGCACGGGCACGCACACACACACAAGCTTAAGAGAATCCATGTCTGTCAGCGACAGGCAAAGATGCCCTTGGTTTGACCTGGAAACTTTGCTGTTGCGTGCTGGTTGTCTGAAAGCCTTACTAAGCTCATCCGCGTCACGCCTGGATCACTTAACGACACATAGTTACAGCTCACACACACACACACACACACAAACACTTTGTCTACCGTGCAGACGAAATAATAAAAAAGAGCCGTAGTGCATTTGTAAGAGCCAGCTTTGTTTACAAGATCAAGCAAAGCTTTCCAAAGTATTCTGCACATTGTGTTGCTCAATGACAGAAAATCCATTCCACATGAAAGTGAATGATAAACGCCCTCCGCGCCTTGCAAACTCGAGCTTTCTATGCTACGTTCAGACCAAAGGCGGCGAGAATTTTTTGGGCGGCGCGAATGCATGCAAAGTCAATGGGAGGAGGCGAATGGGCGGAATAATTCGCGGCGAAATTACGGGCGGCGCGAATTGGGCGAATCGAGCGACGAACGCACCTTCGCAGGAGTTCAAAAATGTCCAACTCGGGCGAAGATTTCCGCCAGGCGATAGCCAATCACCTTCAAGTAGGGTTAGAACCCGCCTTCATGTTGGGAAAGAATACACGCCCCCTACCCAGAATTCCGGTGAAATTCACCAAGCTGGGGACGTCTCCGGTTTATGCTATGAACCCAAACCGAACGCTGACGCCGGTTTCGGCGGCGCAAGTTGATATAAAGCAGAGCCACCGCAACTGATCTCTGTCGCTCATCCATGATGATCACAAGTAAACACAAACTGCTCGTGTGTGGTATTTGTTGTGTGCGGTCTAGCAAACTTGCTAGCAGCGTTGGTGTAAGCCTGCTTGTTGTGACGTCAACACAGCGAATTCGCGTTCTGTTCGAACACACCTGGCGGAGCTGGCGGCCAAACTCTGGCGAACAAAGCGGCGCCAACTCTCGCCGCCTTTGGTCTGAACGTAGCATAACGCGGTCCAGGTGTCAAACACGATGAGTGGGAATGTAATGCATGCACCTGTGTGATGCCAGGCCAGGGGCGAGGGGGTCAGAGGCAGCAGGTGTGCTCAGGAGCCGCGGCCACGCAGTGCAAATGTTTGGGCTCAGTTTCACACTGGGATGAGTCAACATGGCCAGAGAAACCCACTCGACCTCTCGCAAACAGCAGTGGCCTCTCGTGTGTGTGTGTGTGTGTGTATTTAAGTATGTGTGCGTGCACGTGCGCGCGCCTTTGGCGTTCAGGTCGAGCGAAATATGGAAATGTAACAGTGGACTCCCGAGCAGGAGCCGGGCAACCCTACTTTAAAAACCATTAGACGAGTCTATCGACGTCTTTCGCAGATAGCGACGGCATGTTATATGAACATAAATGCACCGCGCTGTGGTTTAATACAAGCCGCAGTGTGCATCTGCTGAGGACACAGTAAATATAGCGTTTGTGATGTGACCTTGTCTTTTGCTGTTTTACAATGTGTGTGTGTGTGTGTGTGTGTGTGTGTCACAAAGCGGCAGTTTGGCACGTGACACGTGCTTTGTCTTCATTGGGACATGTCGGACCGCGCGCCATCCAGCACAACGGCTTCATTTAGCCCAGCGGTCTGCTGGGAGCTGCTCTGCGGTGACACACTTCAGGGCGGCAACGGGAGCGAAACCGTCACACTGACTGGTCCATTCGTAACACAACATACCGTCACAACAGGCTCCCTCACTGCCATGCTAAAGTACCTCACTGACACAGGCGTCTTCGTCTCTTCGATTACTGCTTCCTTGCCTTTCTTGATTGCGAACTCTCTCTCTCTCTATCTCTCTCTCTCATCTCTACTACCTAGCGCCCTACTTCACTACTATATGATATATGCTCTCACAGCCTTAGGAGATTATCTGAGTACCTTTGTGTGTGCGTGTGCGTGCGTGCGTGCGTGTGCATGACGCATGGTGTCTCTGCCCGTTGAGGGATAAAAGGTTTGAACCCTCATGGTAGCGCTCTTTGGCACATGCACACAGAGCTGAGGGGGAATAAGGGAGGGCAGGGAATGGAAGAACGGAGGGGGGGTCCCGGGAGCGCAAGGGGGGGGGCAACCAGTGCGCTGTTGAGCCGGAAGCAGGTAAATGATTTTCTGTTCCCTCCTCGACTGTTTCCTCGTCTCTCCGCCTGGCCTGATGTTCAGAGAGACAGGCTGGGACTGCGGTCCCTTACTAAGCAGCCTGAGGTAGTCTCTCTGGCGTGGTCGCAGCTTGGCCAAAGTTCCTCCACAGTGCGACACTCGCCGTTGCTCTCCGCTGCCCAAGCGGTTTAAGTACACAGCCCTCTCTCTCCCCTAAATCCCATTAGCTCGGCAGCTCTCAGAAACTGATACAAGCGCCAGTCTTTTTTCTGTACCTGTGCCCATTTCCCACCTCGTGAAAGCCCTCATACCTCCCAACTCACACGTGGAATGTGGGTACACACATGCACAGGCGTAACACGCAGTTATTCTCGCAGACACACGCCGTTTAACCTCAGATGAATGCATGCAGACGCATGCAGACGATCATCCTCGCAGACGGCACCAAAACAGTCTGCCCTTTGTAAACACGCCGCTTTTCACCCAGACTGCATCACAAAGCCTCCTCCATCCCGCCTGGCAGGGCGGCAGAAAGCACCGTTTTCTATCGGGCTGTGGAACAAGATCAAAGCATCTCTGACAATGAGATTGACGAGAACACACCTGCTCCAAGGTGAATGACTGCGCAAAGAAAACCCCCCATTCAGTTTCTCCCGGAGCTCAGGGGAGAGCCGGGGAGCGGACAAGCTGAACACACATGACATATATATCGTTATCGCTGCTTGTTGGTGCTTCTGAATAACTGATAAAAGTTACCTCAAATTTGAGGCAGCACAAAAGACGGGATACAAACTTGTGTGTGTGCACATCTTTCAGTGTGTGTGTGTGCATATCTTTGTGTGCGTGTCTGTGTTTTGTGTGTGTGTGTGTGTGTGCATATCTTTGTGTGTGAGCATATATTTTTGTATGTGCATATCTTTGTGTGTGTGTGCATATCTTTGTGTGTGTTTGTGCATACGTGTGTGTGTGTATGCATGTTTGTATCTAGTAATATCTCACTGTCATGGAGGTGTTGACTCTTGTAATGTTTTTCTAAACAAATGGATTTTGGTGATCAGCCCCGCCCAGCAGAAAAACAGCAGTTTGCTTGTTTACAGGTAAGATCAGAAAGTAAGTAGTACATGACCTTTTAATAGGATTTGTGTTGAGAATAAGACTTTCCTTAGTCCTTTCTACAGGAAGGCAAGGAGAGAAAAAAAAAACCAAATGAACAAACAGACCAAGTGAACAGTCATCCTTTCAGACGGAGTGACACCTCTCTCAGCCGGTCTCTAAGTTGTCAGTTTCAACCACCCTGTCACCACCCCCCTCTCCACATCATTGACTCGCCACTGATTTAAAAGCACTGTTGCCAAACCCTCCTGAAATGATGTATTGTACCGAAGCAGTTATCATAGAGGACAATATTCTCCTGAGACACAGTCCCAAAGCAGCCCCGGGAGAAAGGAGCTGGCTGCTTCACTTTCTCTCCGTGGTTGCTAGGCTAGCTCTCCATCCCAAATCACTGGGGCCTTTATGGGGTGTCTGGCAGCATCTCAGACCCCCGCCTCAGACTGCTCCCTGATTGTGGAGTGTGTGTGTGTGTGTGTGTATGTATGTGAGAGAGAGAGAAAAGAGGGATGAGAGACACCGAGGGAGAGTGTCATCTCCCTAACTCAGGGTGTCATGCTAGGACTGCCAATACTCCTGCCGCCCCCCTCGTGCCTCCCTATTCTTGTCCCTCCTTGCTTCTCTTGCAGCCTTCCCACAAGCGTGCCTGATGACTTCTTCTCGCGGCCCTGCTCTTTGGCTCTGACCTCAATCCGTCTTTTTAAACCATAATTGGAAATGAGCCAGACATTTACCTCAATGAATATATATCTGTGAACTGGCTCTCCGCTGGGAAATCTGTACCTGCATGCCCCCTTGCTAAATCAAAGGCTGGTATTTCTTACCTGCAGCTAAAATCAGCTAGGCAGATCTGAGTGGAGGTGAAGGTTTGCACTGTCACAAAGATATTTCAAAGACTTTGCTCCGGGGCACCACTTTACCGTCCCTGAGGTACAAAGAGGTATAATGACAGTCGCCATCTCACTGTATTGTTTCAGATGACAAATCCCTCTGTTGCAACAGTTTGCCTTAAGAACCGGGGGCTTAGATGTGTATTTAATCTTTTGACATGTAACCGATGTTTACCAGCTTACTTTTAACTTTAAATTCTGTTACAGTGTTGCCGTTGTTACCGCTCAGTATTCTATTCTAATGCATATTACAAGAGGAAATGTTTTATTGCTGGAACAAAGGAGCGTTATGTAGCCCTGAAGGCACACTAATAGATAAAGACGACACTGCAGAATCAGACTGCTGCATTTTAATGTTCCCCAGGTAATTTATACAAATGTCACAAGCCAAAAAAAAGTTCTTTGCATCGTCGTGAACATATGCTCTCAATGACTTTGTCTCCATTTCCCTGCATTACAGGGAGACACACCCGAACATCGAGACTGCCTTTCCTATCCCCTTCAGACTAATCTTGTCCACACCTGCAGACCGGCCGCCTCCACCAGAAGATCGATGGCAGTGTCCTTGAAACCAAGCCTACAAGGTCAGCCTCTCTCTGTTTGCCTCCTGGATGGGTGAAAGCATGTATTGGAGCATGAATGCAAATATTTGCATGTGCTTGAGTCATACGTATATGCATACCTACAATTTCACTGCTTTCTGACATGCGGCTCTCTTATTTTTAAATAACCCCCCCCACCCCCGGAGGGAGTCGGAGCCCTTTTAATACACGTAAACTAGGTAGGGTCTTACAGGGCAATCACCTCATCGAGGGCAAGCGTCATGTATTCAAACATATTCAGTCATATGTTCAAAAAGAGCTCCCACTAGAAGCGAACCAAGATTGTTGCCTTCCTAGAAGAGCATCAGCCACAGTAAGTAATATTGATTCAGCATGTGCAGGCGAGATGAAGACAAAAGAAGGAAGGAGGCACAAGACTGCACAACAGCATATAAGATAATTGTTTTTATTTATTTATACTGTTTTTATTTTTACTCTTATTTATTTGGTCTTCCTGTTATTTTTGCCTTGTCTGGTTTTATTTCTTTGTAAAGCACTTTGTAACATTGTTTTAGAAAACTGCCATAGAAATAAGGTTATTATTATTTTTAGTATTATTGTTATTATTATTTTTATTATTATTGGGACAATTGTATTATAAGATTGTATTTTGTTGGGATGATTGTAATTGGGAAGATGGTGGCGCGAACTTACGTTTGCGGCGGCCTCACCCACTACCGTCCATGCAGTGTTGTTGTCCACGTCTATGTCTAAGTTTGTGTTTTCATTTGATGGCTAGGAAAACTGGCGCTGGATCAGCTGGGAGAGATTGCTAACTGCTAACTAACTGCTAGCCCATGTAGACTGGCAGTTCCGATAACACTGAGGGTGGTCTGGCAGCAGCCTTGCCTAGCGTTGACTGTTTTTGGTGTCATCTTGTGGAGTGCGAGGGAATGTGTCAAAGGTGTCTGGCTGGGAGAGCTGGCATTGGATCGGCTGGGGGAGCCTGGTCTCCTGCATCCTGTGGGCCCAGGGGTCACGGCCCTACCTGGAGCTGTGCCCGAGGAGGAAACACCGAGGGTGTTCTGACAGGACACGGAAGTGGGGCAGGCTAAGCTAACTACTAGTCCATGCAGACCGGCAGTTCTGACAGTCATCCTGGCGTTTGCTCTCTTGGACAGTGATTTTTTTTTTTTTTGGATATGTGTTGGGTATGTGTTTTTGTAGTTTTTTTTGTGTGTAGTTGGATATATATATTCTTGTAGTTTGGATATGTGTTTTTGTCTTTGTGTTGCACTGCTGTGGGCTGGGGGAAATGATATTTCATTTCATGTGCACAGGTGCATGGAATGAAATGACAAATAAATGTTCCTGATTCCTCATTATTATTATTATTATTATTATTATTTACTGACAAAATGTAAGGAACAAAGAGTGAAGCCAAAAGATGGTTGCATCTGATGTCTTTGGAAATAACTCAATACAATTATATTCATCAGAGGTAAACAAAGACTGAGCTGTCTTAATCACCACATGAATGCAGTCAGAGCAAGAGAAGTGAACGCTCCAAAATAATCTAACATGCTTTCTTTAACTTTTAGGTTGAAAGACCGCACAGGTAATGCCTACTTACACTCATCAGCCAAAACATTAAAACCACCTGCCTAATATTTTGTAGGTACCCCTTGTGCTGCCAAAACAGCTCTCAGCCCATGAGGCATGGACTCCACAAGACCTCTGAAAGTGTCCTTTGGTATCTGGCACCAAGATGTTAGCAGCAGATCCTTTAAGTCTTGTAAGCTGCGAGGTGGGGCCTCCATGGATCGGATTTCTTTTTCCAGCACATCCCACAGATGCTCGATCGAACTGAGATCTGGGAATTTGGAGGCCAAGGCAACACCTTGAATGCTTCGTCATGTTCCTCAAAACCATTCCTGAACAATCTGTGCTGTGTGGCGGGGCACATTATCCTGCTGAAAGAGGCCACTGCCATCAGGAATACCATTGCCATGAAGGGGTATACATGGTCTACAACAATGTTTAAGTAGGTGGTATGCGTCAAAGTAACATCCACATGAATGCCAGGACCCAAGGTTTCCCAGCAGAACATTGCCCACAGCATCACACGGCCTCTGCTGGCTTGCCTTCTTCCCATACATAGTCCATCCTGGTGCCATCTCTTCCCCAGGTAAACGACGCACACACACACCCAGCCGTCCACATGATGTAAAAGAAAATGTGATTCATCAGACCAGGCCACCTTCTTCCATTGCTCCACATGATCCAGTTTTGACGCTCACGTGCCCATAGTAGGCACTTTTGGTGGTGGACAGGGGTCATCATGGGTACTCTGACTGGTCCGCAGCTACACAGCAAGCTGCGACGAACTGTGTGTTATGACACCTGTCTATCATAGCCAGCATTAACTTTTTCAACAATTTGAGCTACAGTAACTTGTCTGTGGGATCGGGCTAGCCTTCGTTCGCCACACGCTTAACTGAGGCTTGGGTGCCCATGACCCTGTCACCAGTTCACTGAGTGTCCTTCCTTGGACCACTTTTGGTAGGTACTGACCACTGCATAGAGAGAACTCCCCACAAGAGCTGCTGTTTTGGAAATGTTCTGACCCAGTTGTCTAGCCATCACAATTTGGCCCTTGTCAAAGTGGCTCAGATCCTTACGCTTGTCCATTTTTCCTGCTTCTAACACGTCAACTTCAAGAAGTAACTGTTCACTTGCTGCCTAATATATCCCACGCCTTGACAGGTGCCACTGTAACGAGATAATCAATGTTATTCACTTACCTGCCAGCGGTTTTAATGTTTTGGCTGAATGGTGTAGCTTTACAGCCAACTTTGCTCACTGGAGCAAAAATAAAACAATGACTCTTTTATCTTGACTTTGAACATCAAAGAACTGTTGCTTTCTACCAGGGCAGTGCACCCTGAGATAAATCTCACAGCAGAATAATACAAAGCGCATTATTCTAAATATACAGACCTGTTTATCCCCATGGCAGAGCAAAATACATATTTATATGCACATTTCCTCACACTCATTCGTCGTGTATGATGAATGTATGCCTAATCCATATTTTGTCTTTATTATTGTTTGGGTCATAAAAAAAAAGAAGCTGACTTGGACCAGAAAAATCACAATATGAGTCACAGTGTGAGCATTATCAAACAGGTAGAGTCAAATGAAGCTGTGATTGGTATATGGAAGGGAATGTATGCTTGCTTCCTCAGCAACTTTACTGTCTCAGAGTGCCGCATATCCGGGCTTGTATTTTGCCAGAAGGGAGTAGCTGGTATGGGTATGTGATTGCGGTTTGCATATAAATGGACTTTTATCACATTATAGTTCTTATACGTCCTCATTTTACAAACACAGCAATGCATGCTGACATGTCACTTGTTTTATTTGGCTTTAATGTCGCTGAATCTCAACGTATGAATCCAGTTATCAAATTGCTTTTTATGCCATGTTGATTTTGATAGGTTGTGTCTTGATCCAAATAATCACATTCAAAGATTAAACAAACAACACGTACACAAAAACTGAGGATGTCAATCGCTGGGAACCTTACAACTTTCTGTACAGCATGGCTCTTCCAGGAAACCAGAGCCTCCTCACCTTCCTGAAGTCATTGGTTAATCTATTGAACGCTTCATAATGATGATCAACTTGCTAAGCTAACGACTGCATCCTCATTGCATTAGACTGTATTCCCCCTCATAGTGACGTATACTTTGTATAATACCTTTGTATAATTCAAGAGCCAACATCAGCTGTCGGACAGACCCAGTCAACCTACCAATACAGACAATCAAGACATACTTAGTAATAAGTCCAGTACTTACGATTGAAATACATTTAAATGTGATCAACTTAATTTCTTATTAACCTCTCTCCCCGTTCATACCCTGTACACCAGACATCCTTCTAACTTAGATCTAAATGGAAGGTTCTGCTTTCTCACTCAATTTCCTACAGACAGCAGAAACCATGGCAAGAGGGAATTGGAGATAATAGAGGACAAAAGCCTGACTTTCTGGGTTGCACACCCCTCTAGACAAACTAATCCTCTTTCACGTCTCTTCGGCCCTCCACTATCTCTACCAACCAAAAGAAAACCCCACTGCTCTTTGACCCTCTCTGTAACACGTTGTGTTCTTGTCTTTAATACAGACCTAATGCCGGCCTATTTAACACAAATCTGTGTGCCACTTGTCTTTATATGGCATTTAGTGACATTCATCACGACAGCTGTATGTATCAGGAATCAGGAAAATTTATTTGTCATTTCATTTCATGCACCTGCGCACATGAAACGAAATGAAACGCTGTTTCCCCCAGCCCACAGCAGTGCAACACAAAGACAAAAACACACATCCAAACTACAAGAACACATATAGCCAAACTACCAACAAACAAAAAAAAAACTACATATAGCCAATATATATATATATATATATATAATCTGTCCAAGAGAGCGAACGCAGAACTGCCGGTCTGCATGGGCTAGCAGTTAGCTTAGCCTGCCCCGCTTCTGCGTCCTGTCAGACCACCCTCTGTGCTTCATCTTCATGTGCAGCTCTGGGCAGTGCCGTGGTCCCTGGGCCCACAGGACGTAGCAGACCAAGCTGTCCCAGCCGATCCAGCGCCAGCTCTCCCAGCCATCAAACAAAGAAAACTTAGACGCAGACGTGAGCAAAGACAGTGCATGGACGGTACTGGGTGAGAGACTGCCACAAAAGTAAGTTCACGCTGCCATCTTCCCGCACCGGTACTGGGTGAGGCCGCTGCAAACGTGAGTTCGCGCCGCCATCTTCCTGCACCGGAAGCGGAACTAACACTCTTGTATGTATGTTGTATGTAACGCTGTTATTCACATTTTATTATATACAGAAGCCTATTTCTATGCAGCCTACCAAAAGTGGAGGTAAACCAGGAATTAAGGATTGTAGTTTTCACAATAACCAAACTTTTCTGCACAATTTTGGTGACGTTTCAGAGACACACAGAAGACTGCTCAGTATTACGGCTGCAAATGGAGTGTTACAACATATACAGTATACAGAAATAATGTTTACAATCACAATTATTTTTGTCCCTCAGACACTGTGATTGTTAATGTGTTGCATTCATTTCCCTAGACAGATGGAAAGCTGATCGGAGGCCCTCACACACAGATCACTTCAACAGAGCTGAGCATTGCAGATGTGGACACTTGAGAAACCAATACAACTGCAGACAAAGCAAAGCAATAAGTGATGCAGATTGTTAGATTGGACAAGAGGAGCCAGAAAACAGATGAGACATTTCTCATCTGATCAACTCAATCTACTCTGGATTGTGAGCTGCCCAATATCCCTCATCAGCCCCCCCCTCTCTTTTTACTAACCATTACTTATTCCTTTCCATCACAAATGTTCAAGCAGTCTAAGTCCAGACCACTGGGATGGTACAGCGAGCGTATTTCCCTGACGGGAGCCATCTGCCTGAGTTTTCCCCTCCTGTCATTAGCTCATCTCTGAGACAATTCCGAACACAAATCATTGGCTGCAATCTGTCTGTCTGTCTTCCCCGCCAACCAAACATCTGAGCAGCTGAACCCTCTGATGGGTGGAGGGCTGGAAACTTCTCCTCCCCGTCTGCCTCCTCCACTATCCTTCCCCTTCCTCCAATACCCCCCCCCCCCCCCCGAGCCACCTCTTCATCGCTCCCGGTCTCCTCTTGAAAACTTATTTTTTTCCCCTTACTTCGTTTCATCTCCTCCTCTGAATCCTCATCTCTGATTCCCTTGTTTGCTTCATCTCTGAGGTTCTGTCTCTCTCTGGCCTCCCCCATTTTCCATTTCCGTCTGTTTCCTGCTCCTCTCTCTCTTTCTCTCCCTCTCTCGCTCTCCCCGACACCAACCCTGTTTTCTTCCCCTGCTGGCAGGGCACAGCCATATATCTGCCTGTTCCTGTGAGGAAGTGAGCGATGTGCGTGTCGCCCACGATGGCAGAGGGTGCAGCCGAGCCTGACGCAAACATACGCTGTGAGAGCTCCCATTTATAACTTCCTCTCATAATGAACAACAAACTGAATGCAACATGGACGCAATTACCTTCAGGAACTCATTTTCATAAGGATAAACAAAAGTGCTTGCTTTCACCGCAAAGGAGAAAAGTAGCGATAGAGCTAATGGGCCTCTAGCGAAAAGTCACAGGAAATTGAACTTCTATGCTAAAGAGGCCAGCATTTGGATTGCTTTTATATTTTGGGCTCAACAGCTCCCAACCTGACAACCTTCAAGCGAGGGGTGGGTGGAGGGGGGAACAAAGCCAGCTTCTCCATCTGCATTCTAACCTCATGGTGTTTGTCACTCGACAGGTTCACACTTCCTTCCCCTCCTCTGCTAGCTCTGCCATGTTGGCCCAGCTCCTTACAGGGAAAAAGAAAAACGCTCCTGTCTGGTCCCATGTTTTGGGCTTGAATTCACTTAAAAATCGCTTGACTTAAATGCACTTCTGCACCCCTTGCCCACTTGTGAGAGGTTCCCCAGCGCTCTCCTGGGTGTCCTCTGTTGGCGTACAGCCGGATAGAGCACCTGCAATTGAATGTGACTAAGGCTGAACTTGGATAAGAAAGGGATTCTTTAGACAGCATGGATGAGGACAGGCTCCCCTTCTACCAAAATGCAAAGTGCTGGGAGGCACTATGTGCAGCCAAACAGGTGTGTGTGTGTGTGTGTGTGTGTGTGTGTGTGTGTGTGTGTGTGTGTGTGTTTGTGTGTATGCGTGTGTGTGTGTGTAAAACAAGTGTATATCTGAAAGAGAGATAGAGACAGAAAGAAAGAGGAGAGAGAGGCAATTAATGCTTCAGTCTTAGAGCTCCAGTTGTCAGCTGTCCTTCCTTCCCCACCTGCCACCCATCCCTGCAATGTACACAGTACGGAGGCGTCAGTAGGTTAATTAGCAGGAAGAATATGGTTGGGGGCTTGGAGCAAGGGGTGTGGGTGTGTGTGCTGGGGGGGGGTTGCAGAAATGGGAGGCATTCTCTCTCCTTGGTCCTTCTCTCTCTCTCTCTCTCTCTCTCTGGCAGATGCTGCCATTGCCACTGCCATGACCCTGCTCAGCACAATTCTAGAGAAATAGACAGAGACAGAGACAAAGACAGAGAGATAGAATGAGAGAGAGAGAGAGACAAAGAAACAGACAGTAGGAAGGAAAGCAGGTCTGACCCCATAAATGGTTGACTACATTCTCAGACCCTGTGTATCTATTTTTCATTTAATTGATTACTTAATTTTAATGTATTTATTTATTTGGTCTCGGTCATTCTTTACACCCTTAAAGCTCCTTGGTGGCTTCACAGCGGCGGAGCTGTGTCTATATGGCTGGTAGTCTCCATGAAGTAGTGAGGCAACACCTCCTCAGAGACCCCTCGGCTCTTCCTGTGTACTGAAGACAACAGCATGGCTGGATTACAGTATAGATCCAAAGCAGTCGATGTAGTATGAGCACGTTTATAGTAACTCTGGTTACAAGCTTCAGAAAACTGCCCGCAAGCTGCCTTGAAAAAAACCTAGCAACTCTGGCAAGCTTTTGTGTAAATAAAGATTTGACAGACGATACAGTAAGATAGAATGTTTCCAATAAAAGCCGTGCAATGTAGTTTGACCAGGATGGCATTCTGGTGCCCCGTCAGGTAGGGGATGGGTGGGGTGGCAGATAGTTGGTGGTGTATAGGTTTTTGATAGAGTGGCTCCATTACCTCATGTGAAGGGCAATCTGGCTTCACAAAAGAAAGAAAGAAATAGACTCAGAGAGAGAGAGAGAGAGAGAAAGAGAGAGGGAGATGAAAGAGTGATAGCAATGTAGTTCACCAAGACGCTGCAGGGTGTGATCTGTGTGACTTCATTCTGACTGGCTGAGAGGTCAAATCACACAGCCAACTAAGCAGCAGACAGCAGACACTGGAGAGCAACATGACAAACAAGCCCTGCCTTTATGGCACACATAGATACAGGGGACAAAGACTGGGACCGAGACATGGTGAAATAATACCCTCGCCGTGCATCAATCATTTCACCCTTGTGCATTTCATCCTTACAGTTACAGTTCCTGAATACAGATGCAGATCCATCAAGAAGCCACTCCACCATGGCATTTCAAATAGACGATGCATCACTGCTAACTCATTACCTTGTCCCGCCATTATGGTGAACAAACGAGAACTGACACTCTTATGGCCGTTACCCTCCACAGCTGTAAAGGGTCTACAGTTACATTATTATAAACACACGCAGGCACACACATGCAGTAGGAACGTAAAGCTATACCTCGCTGGAAAAAGCATTGTTGGTGGAGTAATGGGCTTTCCTGATGGCGAGGGATCGATGTATCCTCTAAACGGGTTAAAGCTGCAGCCCGGAGAGTGGAGGGGATTCGGTGGGGAAGTCTTGGCCTTCCCCACCCCCACGCCAGCAAAAACACAGAGGTTGGTTTCCCTTTGTTTAGCAAATTGATTTTCTCCCTCTCTGTCTGTCTGTCTGTCTGTCTGTCTGTCTCTCTGTCTGTCTGTCTTTTTTTACCTTTATCTCGTTTTCACCCCCCTCCCTTTCTGCCTTCCTTTCTACCCTCTCTATCCTGCTTGTAAAAATGCAACGCACTTAGCAGACCCAGTGGACGGAGGAGTAATGATCTGTCCATCACCGCTCAGCCACTGGCCATGACTCACTCGAGTAGGGAGGCAAAAGAAGAGGTACGAGGAAGGGAGGGAGGAGGGGGAGAGACCTGCAGGGAATAGTCAATACAACTATATCTGATGACTTCATCCACTCACTGTGTTTGGCTTGATTTAACAGTGCATAATTCCTGCAATGAGAATACAGTTAATACAACGGGAAGTCAATAAGACTCTAACCCACGCTGCAGGAGGAGCGCTGGTCAGTTGAGGGGTGCAGTTGGGCAGAGCGTAAGTTTGAAGGATATGATAGCAGCTAGCCAGGCGAGAGTGATATATGAAGGCACTCTCATCTCTGCTGGTCTCACGCTCTGCTGAACATCATCAGAAAGCAGAATTACACCCCCAACCGAATCAACACTCCTTACATCTTAGGTCCTGCCTTTGCCTTCCCGACATGGACCTGTGATATTTTGTCATCGTAGAAAAAAAAAACTCATCTGTGATAAATGACTTACACCGTCCAAATGAAAACTCACTGGCCTCGCCCAAAGACTTTTGAAAGATTTTTTTTTTCCCGCTAGAAATGAAGCGGTGTAATAAAGTATGCCAGGTTGGGGTGTCCGGGTAGTGTAGCAGTCTATCCCGTTGCCTACCAACATGAAGATTGGTGGTTCGAATCCCCGTGTTACCTCCGGCCTGATCGGGCGTCCGTCCCTACAGACACTATTGGCCGTGTCTGCAGGTGGGAAGCCGAATGTGTCTTGGTCGCTGCACTAGCGCCTCCTGTGGTCGGTCGGGGCGCCTGTTCGGGGGGGGGACTGGGGGGAATAGCGTGATCCTGCCACGTGCTATGTCCCCCTGGAGAAACTCCTCACTGTCAGATGAAAAGAAGCGGCTGGTGACTCCACATGTATAGAAGGAAACTTTTTTTTTAACATGGTGATGCTGGTCACGTGGCTTGGGTCCTGGGCCGTTCCGGTGGCATCTGGATACTGCTTGGCATCCTCCTCATCATATTCTTCATAGATTTTATAATTCCATTATAACTCTGTTATCCTCTTTCAATGTTGTATTGTATAAATTGTGTAAACACAACATCCATTGCACGTTGTCCGTCTTGGGAGAGAGATCCCTCCACTGCTGCTCTCCCTGAGGTTTCTTCCTAGTTTTTCTCCCTGTTAAAGGTTTTTTTTAGGGAGTTGGTCCTTCTCTGATGTGAGGGTCTAAGGACAGAATGTTGTGTTGCTGTGAAGTCCACTGAGGCAAATTTGTAATTTGTGATATTGGGCTATACAGATAAAATTGACTTGACTTGACATGTGGTAGTCTGCAGCCCTCCCCGGATCGGCAGAGGGGGTGGAGCAGCGACCGGGATGACTCAGAAGAGTGGGGTAACTGGAAAAGTACAATTAGGGAGAAAAAGGGGGGGAAATTAAAAAAAAAAGTATGCCAGGTTGATGCATATTCTTCTCTGAGGCTAACTTCTCGATAAAGCAAAGCGAAAATGTGTAAAGTCAAAAACGTTTCCCGAAGGACTTTTTCCATTGCACTCATTTGGAAGCAGGATGTCCCTAACGAGGCATGGCATTCAGAAGGATAGATGGATAGCCATACCAATCCGTTAGGACCCCTCCACCCCACCCCAAACGATGGGGTTCTGTATGTCATTCATCACCAGCTCTTTCCAACACGGCACAAATAACCCCCCCACCCCCTCCCCAGCCACCTTTCCTGGTGTCTCTATCATAATTAACCTCTAATTCCTGCAGTTTCTATTCTGTGTGTGAATAAGAAATGAGAAATACTGCCTACCATGACATCTGGCCACAAGCTGCTCTCTCTCAATTCCACAATTACTGAGGGCAGCGCTGACTATCAACGCTAGCAGGGCTAACTCCACCAGCCAATCCACTGACACGCAGCCAACATTTTTCATTAAAGTTTAATTTCAGCCAGCTATTTTGTGGAAGAGTTGCTCATTTTACTTCTTTTTTTTTCTTTCCCCATTTTGCCGAAATGTGATACGTCTGTCTGTGAGAGCAGCATATAAACTGACTTTGCAGGTCTGCACCATGCAGGGCTGTCTTACCTCTGCGGTGGCAGCAAACAACAAACGGGAATAAACACAAATCCCTTCCCAATAGCACACAACGTTAGCTTGGAATCTAATGTCAGGAGTGTAATGTCACAACTATGCTGTCTTTGTATCATGTCCTTTTCTCTTTGTCTCTGTCTCTTTCCCCGCTCCCTCTTTCTCTCTGGCTTATTCACTCCCTGTCTCTCTCTCTCTCTTCCACTTACTCTTTGTTGCCGTCTCTCTCTCTCTCTCTCTCTCTCTCTCTCTCTCTCTCTCCCTCTGTCTTTCTTCCCTTCTCTCCCCTTGTTTTCTCTGTGGTCTCTGTTTGCAGTTTGAATGACAGATTTGGTTCTTGGTTCAGATGGCAAAAGGCTTCTTCTATTTCACGGGTTTCAGCCTATTCCAGCTGGGTCAAGACTCTGACAGTCTCCGTGTGATCTGAGCTTCCACTCAACTTTAGAAATGTTGTCTGAGACCAGGCGGCTTCTGTATGAGAAGGACCATAGACGCCAGTCTCCGTCCCTCTCTGCTGCAAACATGAACACACATGCAGGGACACACACAGCCACGCATACATACAAGCATAGACTGGACTGACAGCTTTGTGATAATATTTGGGGTTTATTCTCATTCAACTCTAGGTATTGTCCTTGGCAGTAAGAAATATTCTACTGTTGGTTTTTTTTTCTTCTTTTGTACGATCATTAAAATCCATCTGTTTGGCCAACTGTGTGCACACACAAGTGTCTCTGCACGTGTGTGTGTGTGTGCAAAAAATGTGTTTTGCTCTCCCTTGTGGGCCACTGGGTGACCATAAAGACAAGGACACATTAATTAAGAGTTTGAGTGTGTGCAGGGTAGCATCCCAATGTGGCCATGTATCCAAGTGTGTGTGGTGTTGGGGAGGAGGGCCGCTGAAGTCTCTGAAGGGCAAGAGGCAGAGCAGCCCAAGGCAGATAGCAAATGGGACCGGTCCAAGCAGTGCCTTGGCCCATTGTTATGCAGGATAATCCAGAGCCCTGGCAACCAGCTCCAGCACCAGGTGGTCTTGTCAGCATATTGCAGAGAAAGATGGACTGAAAATATAAAAAGAGCATGCTGGGCTAGCCCTGGAGGACTGAGGATGTCTGAGCTACACTACATGACATGGAAGGCCATAAGACAGGAACCTCCAAAAAAAAAAAAACCAACAAAAAAAAAACATGTTGGTTTGCAGTCGTAATTATAAATTGGTACTCTGTGCCAGGAGTGTGCGTTTGTGAAGTAAAGGTAAAAAAAAAAGGAGTTTGCATGTTTGTTTTTTGTGTGTGTTTGTGAGTTTTTGCTTTTTTTGTGCGTTTTGTATGTGTGTGTTTGCATGTTTGCAAAAGTCAATGAGGGTGCATCAGAAGTGAATAAGATCTGCTTGCATATCCTTCTCAAAAAAGGTTTCATTTGTGTGAGTGTGTTCTTGTACCTCTATCTTTGTGAGGACCAATTTGAGTTTTTTTTTTAACCATTAGGACATTTTGGCCGATCCTCACTTCTTTAGGGGTCTATGTCAGGATTAGGGGTTGGGTTTAGGGTGAGGGATAGAATTAAGATTAGGGTTGGTGTTACACTTAGACATGTACTCAGTGAGGGGTCCCCACATAGATGAACGTACAAGAACGTGTGTGTGTGTGTGTGTGTGTGTGTGTGTGTGCGTGTGATATTATTCCTGTAAATAAAATTGCCCTGACAAGCATTGACTGAATCCAGCTCTAAGTGGGTGTGAAGGACAGGGCACATGCCTTGCGAGAGCTGAGACTGTACCACATTTCTGCAACCTCAGGGAATGTCTGCAGCTATGGCTAGTAATCACAAGAAAACAACACATGACCTACATGCATAACAACTCTCAATCCACCAATTCAATCTGCAGATGTGAGCGGACACTCGCTGAATAGGCAGTAAAAAACAAAAAAACAAAAGGATAACCAGAAAACGCGGCGTTGAAGCCGGCGACTTCTCACCCCTATTGGCTCACGAGCCATTACAGCCTGCCCTTGGACCAACCTCCACATGGCTGAGAGCAATGCAGGGATGTTGAGCCATGCCTTTCAGAGGGGTACAGCAATGATATATGGGACGTCTCAGTTTGCGGGTTGTATTCTGATTGTTTTGTTTGTTTGTATGCCATGGACGCACTCCTGTGTATCCAGGTGTCCGTCCGTGCGTGCCCTATGCGAGTGTGTGGACGCTGGAGCACGGTGCACGCGTGTGTTCGAGCGGTGTATTTGTGCTTGTGCAGGCTCAAGCCAGCCTTGGAGTGTCTCCGATGGGCTTTGAGATACATATGTTTGTTCTCTGCGAGGCCCAATATAAATCATCCAGCGGAGACGAGCTCTCATCGCTCACAGCCTGCGTTCATATTCCATTACTCAGCTCTGATCAGCTGAATCTCCACCTCCCCCCCGTGAGGGGGTCAGGAGGAGGAATGAACAGAGATAAACAACTAAACAGAAAAATTCAGAGGGGGGGGGGGGACAAGGACGGAGTGGGAATAAGGAGCGAGAGAGATGGTAAGAAACGGAGACCGTGATGAAATGCAAATGCTCAACCTGAAGAACAATGGTGTTTTCTCTCTGTTCTTCTTCAGAGGAAAGAAAGAAAAAGAAAAAAACGCTGAAAACAAACAAAAATAATTGATCTGTCTGCTGTGTGAATACCTCCCATCACTGGCTGATTGACCGTCTGTCACACATACTTTCCCTGAATGCTCAAAGACACAGTGCATCTGTCTCCATCAACTGCATACAGCATGTATGTCCTTGTATGCTTGTGTGCATGTGTGCAACAGCACTGGCACCAGCAGGCACCTATCTCTCCTCAGTATCAGTCCCACTCCGCTTCCCCTGCAGATGCAGGGGAAATGGACAGAGTGGGGTTTGACAAATGACGACAGCAGCATAGATAGGAGATGTCCAGATTGTGAATGAATGAGTGAACGTCCCGGGCGGGCTGACACACTGTGTGAGGTACAGGACGTCAGTGTGGTGGGGTTAGAAGTGGGGGCCGGAAATCGGACAACGGCGCTCTGAGGGTGCACAGGAGGTATATTTGCAAACTGGAGTTCCATGCAAGAAAATTAAACCGACAACGAGTGAGCGAAGATCAATATAAGAATGAGGACAAAAATGCCTTGTTTGAGAGGGAGGGGGGAGGGGGGGTTTCTCAGGGTATTATCCAACCTTGTACTTTCTGTGCCAATAAAAGAAAAAAAAATTAAGTGGATTTGTTGTGGTTCATAAGTGCACTATTAGGCAGCCCCACAGAGCACATGTAGGGGGAAATGGGTTGACCCCAAAGCCACGCAGAGGTGGTCCGTGTTGGATCAGGGTCGGCTGAACTGTGGTTGCCTGCTGAAGTGTGGTCAGCTTTGCTTTAGAGGAGAGTGGGACGAAGCAAAGGGAAGGGGAAAGAAAATAATTCATTTTGTGTGACCCAGGCCGCACAGAGACACCGGCAGCATATTTCTCACCCTGGCCCTGCATGGACACATGGAGGAATTGCAGTCACACAACCTCCAGATTTATTGTTTAACACCCACTGCCAGAATACAGCACACGAAAATACACTCGATGCCTGAACATGTAAATATGTGTATGTATATATTACTTACATATCTATCTATCTATCTATCTATCTATCTATCTATCTATCTATCTATCTATCTATCTATCTATCTATCTGTCTGTCTGTCTGTCTGTCTGTCTGTCTGTCTGTCTGTCTGTCTGTCTGTCTATCTATCTATCTATCTATCTATCTATCATGCCATGTCACATTCCCTTTCCCCCTCCTTTTCCACAATCACTGCCCCCCACTCTCTCTCTCTCTCTCTCTCTCTCTCTCTCTCTCTCTCTCTCTCTCTCTCTCTCTCTCTCTCTCTCTCTCTCTCTCTCTCTCTCTCTCTCTGACATAATTCGTTCTACATCCATATCAGTAGTCAAACCAGTGCGTGTGATTGTATTCACCAAACAACCAACATTTATCTCTGCTACTGTTATGGGATTTTAATGATCCCAGTGGGAATAACAGGTTGCTTCAGCAGCAGTCGATAGGACAAAGAACAACTAACATTATAATTTAAGAAAAACAAATAGCATAAGCGGATTAAGAGTAAGCAAATTTGTCGAAATTACGACCCTGGAACATACCGAGTGAAACGTGAAAAAAGTCTAAACATCAGCGGAGCAGTCCTCTCTACACGGGGGCCTGCTCTCCACGCAGGCCAGAGGCAAAGCCCTGACAGCCAGAGAGACATGAATAAGTCTTAGAGGGTTTGATGTCTGTGGAAATGAGACGCTCTGTCTCTCCATTCCAGCGTGCTGCTCATGCTTCACGCTCCGCTGTTCAGGGAGGCCGGGAGTGGAGTGAGTGTGGTGGGGGTCGGCTGTCACAGGCTACCCCTGCCAGGGATCTGCAGGGTCAGAGTTCATGTTGGGAGATGGATAGTAGGCTGCAGTGGGGAGGAGGCCCATGGCACACTACGGTACAGTTGCATGGCTCATACCTGTCATTCAGGGGTTGGGGACCGCACATCCTGCCTCTCTGTTGTTGTTTTTCTTTGTTTTTCCACAGCTTTCAGAAATCTTCTCATCAAGTTTGTAGTTTTTCCTGCTCATCCCCTAAGGGGTCGATAGAAATTACAGTAAACTTTGCAAGGTTTACGGACGGACGCAGCCTCCGCCCGTGGACAAACAGAAGACCTAAACTGAAACTGACCTGTTTGCACCCCGACCAGGCCGTGCAGAATCACGTGACCCCCCCTTTTTTTCTCCCCAATCGTATCTGGCCAATTACCCCCACTCTTCCGACCCATCCCAGTCACTGTTCGATCCCCTCTGCCCATCCGGGGAGGGCTGCAAACTACTACATGCCTCCTCCAATACACGTGGAGTCTCCAGCTGCTTCTTTTCACCTGACAGTGAGGAGTTTCACCAGGAGGACATAGTGCATGGGAGGCTCTTGCTACTCCCCCCAGTTCCCCCTCCCCTCCCCTCCCGAACAAGTGCCCCGAACGACCAGAGGAGGTGCGAGTGCAGCAACCAGGACGCATACCAATATCCGGCTTCCCACCCGCAGACACGGCCAATTGTGTCTGTAGGGATGCCCGACCAAGGCAGAGGTAACACAGGGATTCGAACCGCCAATCCCCATGTTGGTAGGCAACAGAACAGACTGCTACGCTACCCAGACACCCCAGAATCACGTGACTTTCACAGCATCCTCAGCAGCAGGGAGGACCATGTGAGCTTTCCTGCGAGTGGCCCATTAGCATCCTTATGCAATTATCGTTTCTTGTGTCTCTCAGCAGTTCCAGCCAGTAATCTTACACTTCACAGGGCTACTCTCCTTATACACGCCTGCCTCATTCTCTGTTCAGGCCTTATCAGAAAGAAACATTAGGATACCATTTTTGTTGACATACCAGTTTGCTTTAACTGGTTTCTGAAATTTTATTCTGTTTTTATTATTTCTGCTTGTGCCAGTTCGAACTGGAATTAACTTGGGAGAAGCTTAATCAGATGGAAGCTAGATAGTCTGGGATGAGGAACTGAAAGTCTGGAGAAATAAATCACCATACATAGTTGCTCAAGATTTCTGAATTGCAAACGTTTTCCTTTGCCCCCATTAAAATGTCTTCCTAACTTTGACAGTGATAAAAGCGACTCTGTTTATACAGTTTTTGCAAAGCCTGTGAATAAATTGCTTTCTGGAAAACAATAAAACAAAGCCAAAAAAAAGGGGGGGTTGCTAAACATATTGTGCACACATCTGGACTCTTTCTGCAACTGTGCCAGCAGTTTTCCAAGGAAGAAGAGGAGAGAGGAAGGTTGGCAGGAAGTGCCGGAGTTGTACCGGTCCTCCATGGTGTCGGAACAGGAAGGAAGAGGAGAACAGAAAACAAGTGTGAGAGCGAAGCGAGGCAGTGGCAGTTACCACGCGGTGCCCAGCACAGCTGACACTTCCAGAGGGGCCCTCTCACCACGTTTTGTTCCACCAAACAAAGGACAAAAGAACGACTAATGCAGATGAAGAGAAACTAAACTCCCAAAGCAGGCTCCAGGCAGCACTGATGCAGGTTTTGATGCTGACCTCTGTTAATAACCTCTTACTACGCCCACATACCCCCCCCCGATGTATGGGAGGAGGACACACACACACACACACATACTGCCCACACACACACACACACACATACTGCCACAAACACACGAAGACACACACCCATACTGCCACACACACACACACATACTGCCACAAACACACACACACACCAATACTGCCTCACACACACACACACACACAAACATACTGCCACACACACACACACACAGAGACACACACCCATACTGCCTCACACACATACTGCCACAAACATACACAGACACACCCCCATACTGCCACACACACACATACTGCCACAAGCACACACAGAGACACACACACATACTGACACACACATACACATGCACACTGCCCCCCCCACACACACACACGTGCACGTGTGTGTACGTTCACAAAATGTACACACTTGCGTACCAATGACAAAAATCTGGCTGCACAATAACAAAAATGTCCCATTTCCATTCAAATGGTGAGACCAGCCTTGACCTTCCTCTCAAGGTGATTTCAGTCACACACATTCTAAGCACAGACGATGCTGCCTGTTGTCTCGACATTTTGTTTGTTACCACCATTTATAATCCACCCCTCCATTCAACACCATTCAGTCCCTCAATCTCATCTGACCATGACTTCATGCTGTGCCACACATGAACACACATACATACATACACACACACACACACACACACACACACACACACACACACACACACACACACACGAGCCATGAACAAGTGTCTTGTGTGCCCTCCACACCTCTGCAACATCCACCTCCACAGACGTTGGCACTGTGGCGCATTACCCTGAAATCACAAGGAACAATGTAGGAAATCAGAGGGGGGGGGGCATTGTGTGGGACGTCTCCTTGCTGCTGCTGCTAATGAGCTGTAATCTGCAACAACAGGAGGCAGCTCCTGCTCAGGTCTAAATCGCTTTTGCTAAGTACATTCGCTCCCTAACAGCAGGTCTAAGATGCTCCTATCCGAAGGATGAAGGGAGCAGAGGAAATTTGGTAATTCCTGAGGGGGCTTGTTATCCTGTGTTATGTGCATGCGGGACGAGGAAGGTCATTGAGAGCGAAACACGGCGTATCGCTGAATAACTAACTGTATTTAAAGAGAGCATTGCACCCAGACCTTTGATGTTTTTGGGTATTACCACAGGTTTGGGCGTCTACTCCTACGGGCAACACCTTAATCTGTGGCATGTTACTGAAGCTGTTAAAACCTATGACTAGGAGGCGTCCGGATGGTGTAGCGGTCTTCTTCATTGCCTGCCAACAAGGGGATCGCCGGTTCAAATCCCCGTGTTACCTCCGGCCTGGTCGGGCGTCCCTACAGACACAATTGGCCGTGTCTGCGGGTGGGAAGCCGGATGTGGGTATGTGTCCTGGTCGCTGCACTAGTGACTCCTCTGGTCGATCGGGGCACCTGTTCAGGGGGGAGGGGGAACTGGGGGGAATAGCGTGATCCTCCCACGCGCTACGTCCCCCTGGTGAAACTGCTCACTGTCAGGTGAAAAGAAGCAGCTGGCGACTCATGTATCGGAGGAGACGTGTGGTGGTGTGCAGGCCTCCCGGGTCGGCAGAGGGGGTGGAGCAACGACCGGGATGCCTTGGAGAGTGGGGTGATTGGCCAGGTGCAATGGGGGAGAAAAAGGGGGATTTTTTTTATTTTTTAAAAATCTGTGATTAGGACATGAACCAGACCTGTTATTCTTTTTTTTTTTTTTGGCTGGCCTCCTGATGGTTTCCCTAGCCCCTCTCTCACACCTCCGCCCAGCCTCATCTGACTCCCTCCTTCACCTGCTCTGCAGACCCTGCACCAGTCCATCTCCGCCTGCTGTGTGTCCTCATGTTTCATCACCCGCTGGATCCATGTACGCTGCTCACCGTTCCGGCTCAGCTCTGCTGTCAGGATGACGCAGTAGCAATGGTGGACAAAGTGGATTAGCCCTTTAAAAAAAGACGTCATGGCAAAACGACCCCTGTTATTCCACCAAAGCCTTGAAAACACAACAGCGTGTGGAAGCAGGTGGGGGAAAGAGAGGCTGCACGTTCTTAGGACAACATGGGCCGCTCTGGACAAAAGAAAAGAAAAATAATGATCATGTCCACAACAGCACCATGAGCAGCAAGGAGAGCCGAATTATATCTCGATTCAATTCAAACCCCACACGTCTTACCCACCCCACAAGCACCCCAACCCCACCCGCCCAAGACTCGTTTGGGGGGGGGGTGTAAAGAAGCAAAATGGGAATTTGAAGGATAGCGATGAAACAGGAAGAGAGCGAAACACAGAGGGTGAGAGAGAGAGATGTGAAGAGACAGAGGGGGGGAGGAAGAGGAGGCGGAGAGGAAGACAGAGAGTGCAGTCTCGGTCTTTTTTACCTCAGGGTAGCCCGCAAAAAAAGCTATCTGTTCCCCTGGTGACAGAGCATAGCACACACTCTGAAGTTGGAAAAGACGCGCGCACGCACACACACACACACACACACACACACACACACACACACACACACACACACACACACACACACACACACACCTCTTGCCGACATCAGCCTTTTCACCATTCTACTTTCTCTTGTCACTTCATCATTTCCCATTCAGTTGCTTTGGATGGCCCCTAACCCCGGCTGTCAACACGTCATTAACAGGCATCTGTTAGTCAGTAATCGCATCTATCTGCAGCCCAAACGCCGCTCTCTCCACCTGTCTCTCCACCCGTCTTTCCAATGGCAGGAAACAGGCCTGGCTCCAGTAGCAGTCTCAGCCCCACAAAGCATCAGTCCCGCTTTATTACATGTCAGCATCTCTTCCCTTCTTTTTTTGTCTGGGGAAGAGATTATACCCCAGGCCACAAAGGGATACAGCAGCGGGGGGGGGGGGGGATGGAGGGTGAGGGAGTCGGTGGTGAGAGGAAGAGAGGGAAAGGAAGGGGGAAAGTTCTGAATCCCTCATTGCTCAAACCACAGGTGTTTCTTTAATACCTTTCCTTTTGTTGGAGGTGATGAGGAAACGAGTGGGAGGGCTTCTCTTCCCCCCCCCCTTCTTCTTCTCCTCTTTTGGGGCCCCGACTCATCTTCCAGATTTCTCTCTGTTTGAGGCAAACCCAATTTCATCTTCACTTTGTAACATATGGCTCGGCCCTCCCTCCAACACGCCTGTCGCCCGGCGCACACAAAAGGCCGCTGTTTCTCAATATATTCGCCTCACGCTATTATAGGATTCATAAAACATTAAAGCAGTAGTCGAGGAAGGCTGCAGGGGAACACGGAAACCCAGAGGCAGGATATGCCTCGCGCACAAGACAGCGGGCGGGGTATGAAAATACGGTCTGTTCCACATACTTGTACACCTGCCACACTTCCTCGCGTGGCAGGTGAGAATGCCGCTGTCTTATTTGTGGCTGACAGGATGTTGTCAGTGACTCACGATGTTCATATTCAGCAAGGAGCCGCTGCCCCCCCTCCCTCCCTCCCTGCCCCCTCCTCGTCTCAAAGGGTGATAAATACGCGTAATAAAGGAGATACATTAGACGAAGATTGTCTTTTTTTTTTCATTTAACCGGGAGACAGAGAGAGATATTGATTCTGCCGGGGTGACACCGTGTCTTGCTGGACCGATTCGTTTTGCACTGCAACTAGCGACACGTCGACGGTAATGCACCATCCCGGTGGGGGAGCCGTGGGTTTGCATTCGGAGATGATTGTGCGTCACATAATGCCAGATAATGGACCTTTTCATGACCCTTATGCGAACGATTCATGTTTCCCTTGACATCCTGAAATCCCTTTGCAGATCGTAAACCCCCCCCCCAAAAAAATCCCCCCACCGTATCCTCGCTCTTTACTCTGGCCAGTCCAAATATATATACACACCACCTTGCAAGCACACTGCATTCATATTCATCCTTTCTGAAACTGGAAATATGTCATATCAACTCGGCCTAGTCCAGATATTATTATGCTAACAAACACTGGAGACAGATTACCATAACTCATCCCTCCTGTGACACAGCAGGACCCCAAAGCTGCATCCCATGCATGCCCTGGGATGTCCAATCCCCTCTGCATAAATAGCGACAGTGGCTGTTTATTCATGACTGGTGTAGCATTAATGCAACGCAGGGGGATTTGATGAGACTGTGCATTTATGTGGCAATGACCTTGTTTGGTAAGAGGATCTCGCTAGTTTGACAGGTAATATCGGTGCAGAACGAATGCTGTCAGAGAGAGAGGGGGGGGCAGTATAGTGACTATAGTGAGAGAAGTAGACAGCTCATACAGGAACAGGCAAGGACTTTTACATCAGCAGCAGGAAGCACCTGCAGCACAAGTGACCTACCGGATGTATCTGTTAAATTTACTTGCCAAGTGCTAGTGTATTGCATGTGTGTGTGTGTGTGTGTGTGTGTGTGTGTGTGTGTGTGTGTGTGTGTGTGTGCGTCTGAAATCATAAGCACGTGTGAAAAAGACAGCGACTATGTGTGAGCCTGTACACGTCTGTATGTGCAGGACAGACTCAGCCATCTGTGCATTTGTGTGTGTGTGTGTGTGTGTGTGTGTGCACGCGCGCCCTTGTTTATCCCATTGGGCCATTTAGTCCACATTCTCTGGATTAGGATGGAAAAACCTGAAACCACCTAGCTTGTGGGGACATTTTATGGGTCCCCATGAGGAAAAGGGTCTATTTTGGGGTTAGGACTTGGGTTTAGGGTTAAGGTTAGAATTAGGATTAAGTTAAGGTTAGGGTAAGGGTTAAGGTTAGACATGTCGTTATGATAGTTAAGGCTAGGGTTAAGGGCTAGGGAAGGAATATAGCTAATGAGGGGTCCCCACAAGCGTAGAAAAACAGCGTGTGTGTGTGTGTGCATCTGAAATCATAAGCATGTGTGAAAATGATGGTGACTATGTGTGAGCCTGTACACATGTCTGTATGTGCAGGACACTTAGCCATCTGTGCATGTGTGTGTTGCCAGAGGTGTGCGTAGTGTGAGGGTTAGGCAGAGCTTGCACACAGGTCAGGCCTGAAGGTAGACGGGGGATGCGTGCACTGGGCTGTGACCACCAACAGATGTGCAGCCCTTTATTCACACTAGCCCTGCATCTCCTCCTCCCTATCACTGTTTACCTTCCCGGAGAGAGGGAGGACACAGCTGCTGTAAGCCACGGCTGTCCAGCAGCGGAGACACATATGTGCTCCTCTTAAATACCCCTGCACCTAAGACTAAATTGCAGTGACGTGTTCAGTACCTGTACTTACTTGTAAAGAGAGGTTCCTCCTGACCCGCTGGAAGAATAAGGTATATGGAGGAAAAAAGGCTCATGCATTGTCTGGATCTGATCTTATATATACAACAAGCATGACACATATAACATGGTCTAAGGACAGGATGTCGTGTTGCTGTTAAGCCCACTGAGGCAAATTTGTAATTTGTGATAGTGGGCTGCACGAATAAAACTGATTTGATTGTAAAAGTGACCCTTTTCATGCAATAATGGATGGTGGAGAAGCACACCAGTAATGATATTCCTTTTAAAACCATTAAGATCATCTGAACCCACGGTATTCAGCTAGCACGCAGCTGTGCCGTGTTGAACTATAAAGCACACACAGTCCCTGTAGTTGCTGTTCCTAATAATACATATGCATCTCCAGCCCGGCACGGCTTTCACATCTAAAATACACTTGAAATCTTGCCTGCTCCCCTAAGAGATATGATGGATTCCTATATGAGCAAAATCTATCAAACTCCTGCCTCTTCAAATGCTAAGCTCTCACCCGAAGCACACTGTGTGAACTTTGCAACCTCCCCCTTTCACTGTGCTGAAGGCAACGGAGGATACCGTATTTTTGGATGGAATCCATTTTGGCTGACAGGCAGAAAGAAAATCTCTATCCTTGTTGTGAGGACTTCCAGAGTGCAAGCCATCTAGGAACTTGGCTTTCATGAAAGTATATTTATGTGTGTCTGTGTAAACGAGCGTCTGTGAAGCTGCCTTATGTGTATGTGTGGAAACATACACACTGTTTTGTAGAACACCATATTCGAGGCAGCTCTGATGTGTCCCTGAAGAGACACCTCAACAAGTGTAAGATTATGTCCACATTATCATATAAATTAACACAATATACACAACCATGTGTGCAAACACTTACCATTTTGTCAACTCAACAAGCCCTATAGCCCCTTGCTCTGGGCTCTGGGGAAGGGGATGACCCTAACCGAAGGCCAGGGTGCAAACATTTATACTTATATACTGACACGCAGCCCACAGTCTTTCACACATGCAAGAAGTCAAGTCAGCCTTTATTTACAGTGCACAATCCCCATCCTCCCCTGCAGAGACACAGGATATGTCCATGTAGCCACAACTCTTTTCTACCTGAACACATAGAGCGTTGATTTAAATGCATCCGCTAAATGATACACAAAGCGGTAAATCTCTATGCATGAGCAGGGTTTCTGAATACGCTGCGACTGTCTGGTGACGCGAGCTGAGAGAGACGGGAGAGCAGAAGTTTTATTTACGGCGACGATGACAATTCTTTTCCCAGCTGAGGAGATGATGGGAGAGCGCACAATGCACACAGCAGGTAATAAGGAGACGTCTGTTGGGAGGAGTTTCCATTCAGCAGTTAATTTTGGAACGGTGAAACACACACGCACAGACACACACTTAAATGCATATGCGTGCATGCAAAAATATATAGTTGACGCAAACAAACAACACACACACACAGAGAAACTGCACACACACAAAAACCACAACTCACAATCCAGTAAGCAAGTAATTACTAGGAAAAGCTACTAGAATGCGATGATGGGCTCTTTTCTTTCTGTTGTGACACGCACACGCCTAGTCACAAACGCACGCATGCATACACACATGCACAAATGTGCACATGCATACACATTTCTCTTGTTGAAATCTCAAAAACAGACTCCTTAAACTGGCCTAGTCATTGCCCCTGGAGAAAAACCAGCTAGTCGAATCAGTTAGCAACCTGGCATCCGGGTAGCGTAGCGGTTTGTTCCGTTGCCTGCCAACACGGGCATCATCGGTTCAAATCCCCGTGTTACCTCCGGCTTGGTCGGGCGTCCCTACAGACACAACTGGCCGTGTCTGCGGGTGGGAAGCCGGATGTGGGTATGTGTCCTGGTCGCTGCACTAGCGCCTCCTCTGGTCGGTCGCGGTGCCTATTCAGGGGGGAGGGGGAACTGGGGGGAATAGCATGATCCTCCCACGTGCTACGTCCCCCTGGTGAAACTCCTTACTGTCAGGTGAAAATAAGCGGCTGGCGACTCCACATGTAACGGAGGAGGCACGTGGTAGTCTGCAGCCCTCCCCGGATCGGAAGAGGGGGTGGAGCAGCGACCAGGACGGCTCGGAAGAGTGGGGTAATTGGCCAAGTACAATCGGGGGAAAAAAAAAGGGGGGGGGGATCAGTTAGCAACCTGCACATGACAGCAGCTTGCAAAATCCTTTCCAGTCACCTGCTTTTTGCAGCCTCTGGGTTTAAATCAGCTATCTCGCTACACCTCAAACCTTGAACTACTCTGCCACTCTTTCCGCCCAACAACTAGTAGTTTATTTCTATCATGGACCACCGTCTACAGGAAACACTTGGAAACCAAGGCTGATAGGTGCCAGAGATCATCTTCTGTCCTCACGTCTTAAGAAGCATATATCAATATTCCATGTCCATCGCCGCCTTTGGCCGGGACACATGATTGATGTGTTTGTGTGACGGTGTTTAGAAGCGGAGTCTAGCGCGCACGCCCGGAATGGGTGGAGGAGAGTACCATTTACCAGCAACACGAGCACAAGACGGATCACAGGAGTCACCTCGGCATTAACTAGTGTGCGTGCATGTACGTGTGTTGTTATTGATGATTGTACACGCAACATGCAGATGGGGAATTCGGAAACGACTGGATGAGCCCACGAACAACATTTGAAATGTTGAGTAATTATGTATTCATTCAGCTGTGCTGTAGAAACCGTGGTGCCTAATAGCACTTTAGATGACCGTTAATATTTAGTATTCTGGAGACTGTGCAGCCCGCTAGATTAATTATTCACCGAAACCATTACGTACATCTGATCCGTGTCAGTGTGCCTTTGCAAAATGGACAAACCACGCTCCAGCTAGATAATTACAACCATTTGTTACTGATGTTTACTAGTTGTCACGGCATAGAGTATACGAAATTAATACATGTAGGGACAACTCCATCATAACACTACACAGTTTGGCAGGCAGGATATTGCAGGGAGGTAATTTCTTTAACCAGGCATATCAGCTACAGCACTGGAAACACATCTCTTACAGGAAGTGTACTTTCTCCATTCAGACAGCGTTCACATAGGGAGCTTTCTGCTTGAAGAAAGCTTGTTTCGGGGGCATTTTTGTGTGCATTTGTCTGGTTCTACCTGAGGCCATTCTGTCTTGGTTAAAATAGAGCCAACATGTCACTTTAAATTGTTTTGATAAATATTGAAGTAGAGCAAAGCCCACAGGGCTCTAAGTGAGCCAAGCCACTACATGGCAATACGACAGAGAGAGAGAGAGAGAGAGAGAGAGAGAGAGAGAGAGAGAGAGAGAGAGAGAGAGAGAGAGAGAGAGAGAGAGAGGGATGAAGAAAGGCAGTGATGGCAGAAATGATGCTACAATAGCCAGTATCTATCTGGCCGCCTCAGTGAAGAAACATGGCAGGCTGTCTAAAAGACAGCTTTGTAAACGGCAAGGCTGTTAACAGCAAAACTGCTACCAGACGTTTGCCTCAGATAGTTAAACAGTGTCTTTATGCATGCTCAATAATCCAGGTAAGAAAGTCAGAGAAGGTTGAATCAGTTCATCAATCAATAAACATTGTGTGCAGATGAGCTGATCCAACTGTCTTTGGTAGTCGAGACAACTTAACTATCTAAGCTTCCCACCTTCCTTTTAGTTATAAATGTTTTCTGGCCTGATAGAGACATCTTCATTTTAGGGATGGGTCTATTATCTCTGACTTTTTTGGTCATCAGAACATCTGAATCTGAATCATGTGTATTGGCCATGTAGGTTTGCACATACATGGAATTCACCTCCGCTTTTGTGGCTCTCTCAGTGTACTTAACATAGAATAACAACACTACAACACAACAATCTTCAGATACATACACATGGATTGACTATACACAGGTGAAATAAGAGATGATAAAGTGCAATGGTGCAGAGAATATATCAGAGATGCTGAAATAATGTTAGCAGGTTACTTACATACATGCCTGAGGTAGATGGGCATTACAGAGCGTACTAGTATATGTACAATGTACAGTCTATACCAGTATATAGTATAGTTATTTCATATTAATGCAATGAAAAGGGCAGATATACCATTAGTTAGTCAAACTACCAGCCAAAATAAATACTGCTTTGCATCCGTCATGAGTAACAAATTAATTGTTTGCATCCGTGTATGCATGTGTGTGTTTTGTGTGTGTTGTTTTCTTTTAATAATTTGAACACTTTTTTTTTCTGGTGAAAGCTATTTAAGCCAATCCCTGAGTGGAGCCAATCATACCCAATCCCATCCATCTAAAACAGCCTACATAGGACCTTATGCACAGATTCGGTGTTTAAGTTCATGGGGAGAACAGGCATGGCAGGTTCAAGTTCAAGTTTCACTTAATTGTCTTAAACATATAAAAAGTATCATGTACCTTCAAATGCAATTAAATATACATATATGCCCTGGCCCTCTCAGCCCTTAAAACCATATACAAGGAAATGATAAATAATAACAAACAAACCAAATAAATAAATAAGAAATCAGAAGGTTCTGTGTGCAGGTCTTTTTTCAGCTGACTTGTGTGTGTGTGTGTGTGTGTGTGTGTGTGTGTGTGTGTGTGTGTGTGTGTGTGTGTGTGTGTGTGTGTGTGCGTATGCACGCACGAGATTGTTGTGTTTGTATCAGTATGTAGGGGTGAGACACAGAGCGAGAGAGACAAATAGATGGAAAGCAAGAGAGGATTCAGTGAGCTGGAAAAAGGAAACATGAAAGAATAAAAATAGTAGAAGAATGTTCTGTTTTCATTACTCAGCCTGAAAGAAGGAAGGATCTCAAGTCAGCCTAGGCTCCTCTATTCTCAAAGACCTTTGAACAATGCTCTGTTCAGCACAATTTGGATTTGTGGGCTCAATCTCAAACACATATAATAGAGCATATAGAGCATTTGACTGAGTACCTGTGATACAGAGGTGTTTGTGCAGAGCCACCTTTCTTGCCGCGGGGAGTCCTTGCATACTTAGCACTGATAAAAGATGGAAAACATATATGCATATACACACATACACATGCTTGCATACTGATGTGTATATATACTCAAACATGGACACAGTTTTAGCTAGCTATATGCAAAATATTGGCAAAGCAGTATTATTACACTTGATTCATGCAAAGTAAGTATGCGTGAGAGTATATCTGGCAATATTTGAGGAAACAAGTGATGAAAAAAAACAAATGTAGTTGGACTTTAGATCCATTAAGCTCAGCGGGTAAAGACTCTTTGCGGAAGCACTACTTCCCAAAGTCATTGGCTTTAGCTGCAGTTCTCTAATTAACATGGCTCGATATTGAGCGCTACCTTAGCCATGATAAATAACACTAGCTTTATCTCACACACTCCTTTTCCCTAATTGAATCAACAGAAAAAAATTGACGTTATTTGTTCCTGCTGAACAGGACTTTCGATTTCTCCAGTGCTCCGGCGGAGAGAAAAGCCTGGAGGACAAAAGCGGTCAGGTGACCTTGGAATCTGCCGCCGTTTTAGTGACCTCGCTCAAAGTCATCAGATAAGGAGACGGAGGAGATGCACATTCGGGGGCCTAAAGCACAAACTGTGACATTATGACACATGCATATACTGCCTAGACCTCATTTTACACCTGAACATTTTGCCAGACACCTTCTCTGTCAGAATCATATCTTGCACGGGACAAACAATTTCAGGATAAAGTGCTAATTAAATTACCAGATGACATTAGTGCAAGCATTTGGAAAAAAAGAAAAAAATCCTACGTCTGCTAGAATCTAGTCTAGTTTATTTTATGAAAGTCTGTTGCAGAAATTTCAGCCACCACAGTTATTGCTTTAAAAAAAAAAGATTACTGTTGTTCCAAATCACTGACGCATGCTGTGTCATTTTAAACATGTTAATCAGATGTTAGGCTGCATAGACGTGGCACAACTATTTGCATAGATATAAAATAACCAGAAAACATTCATTTTTACTCGACCAAAAGCGTATTTTTCTGCAGTTGTCTCTCAAAGCTTACAGTCCCTCCAATCACCCTCTATTATTACAGGCATCACAGAGTCGCTATTATTTTCCTGATGGCTCCACTGCCATTTATCATTACTTCCTGTGTTTTTTTTGTTTTGTTTTTTTCCCATGTTGACTCTGTGATTTGGAAGTCTCACCATAAGAGCCAAATTGAGACTACTCCTAGTTGTCTTTGGAGAAAGGGGGGCCGTTGTGGTGCTAGACGTCTGGAATCAGGCGCGCGGGAAGATGTTTTAAGTAGGGGGGCTGCCAACTAAAACGAAAAGTATTGTCGGCGTGGAAGAGTGAGTCGAGAGGTAGAGATCTCTTTTTAACTGCAACTCCAGTGCCCCATACACCGCACGACCCCGGGAGTGCTCGTTTATTCACACCGGCCAGAACGGAACAGAACTGGGAGTAACGAGCCCCCCCCCCCATGTCACAAGTAGCAACATCAGTTCCATTCATGGTCCTACAGTCAGTTACAGTAAACGGTCTCCTACTCAGTCTGAGTCGAAGCCCCAAAACGACAACACAACAAAAACCACACCATTAACACCACATTATCAAAACACAATTTTAAATCTAACATTAACCACCCCATCAGCCACTGCCGACAGTCAGAGCAACCACCTCCCCCGGTCGCTACAGTATGACATCATGGTTTTGTTTGCAAGGTGCGTGTGTAGCAGATTTGGAACGGAGTGTTTACTCACTTTATTATTAAAAATGTACATCCCACTCAGCCCTAGCCCACTGTTTTAAAATAAAGGCATGTTTTGTTTTTTAAGATGTTACACAGCCACCTGCCACTACTGGGGGGGGGGGGGCTGCACCCACCACAAGGAGAGCTGCAGTACCACCCCCCTTCTCGTGCATGGAATTGGTTTTTATGCATAGTGCTGCAGCTTGTGAGATGTTGCCATGAGGTCACTAGATTTTATTGGACTGGACTGGGCTGGGGGGCTGTGCACCAAATGATCCAGTTATCTCTTGGAAAGATGTAAGCCAGAGAGCCAAGCATGTAACCCCACTACCTCTAGTTCACAGTGATGGAGGAACCCTGAGCACTTCCCATGAATCTCAGTCACGCATACAGAAACCACAAACATGCACAGTTGCTGTAAAGGCGTACACAGAAAAACACAGATGCAAACACATATACCCTTGCAGTGATTCTCAAAAAGGCAAGCGAGACAGTCACGTGTTTGAAAAGTTTTGGTGGCTTCATGCCCTTGACCCTTTTTAAAAACACATTATAGGAAGGTCTTACTTTTGAGAGGCCCTCTTTTCCTGTAGAGATCGGCAGAATTTCTTTCCATCCTCTTTAAAACCACACTGGGATTTGAAATTTCTCCTAAGAAGGAGCTACTTGTATATTCTGCCATACAGGGAATTTCAAACCCACATTTCTCTCATATCCAGCCTACAATTAGTGGCGTGTTTTGGTGGTGTAACGTGGGAAGAAGAGCAACAGCACGACAGCGTGGACAGAAAAACAAAAACCCATACATGAAATATCTCAGAAATACTTTACAGAAGCAAGAAACATAGCTCAAAAGTTGCCAATGCTAAAATTATAGTTTTTTCTAAAACTTTGATGCCACAAAGACCTGCTTTTCTCTTATGTCTGAAGATCGAAGAATACCTTAGTTGCCACAAGTATGTCCATTGAATGGTTGTGCTTCATGTGGAAACTGCGGCAGCATGAAGTGTAAAACCAGCCTGTAGCACAAATTTGAGCAAAAACAAAAAAACAGATGACCAGCCAAGGTTAAAGGTTCAACGAAGAATTTTTTTTTATTATAGATTCAGAAATTAATTTTAATTAATCAAAGATGCCTTTTGACAATGTTGCTAATCCCAAAGAAGCATGGCTGCCTGTGGTTTATTGGTTAGTATGCCATCTATTGTGGAAACCACGAGGCTAATTAATTGTCTTGTTTTCTCCTGTTATGCATTCTTAAGGATGCATTCAGCTTCAGAAGAAAAATTTCCTGGCTGCGCAATTACAGTGTCTATTGACTGTAGCATTGATTACTGTGATTATGGGTACTTCAGTGCAGCTGACACTGCTGCGTCAGTGTTACACTCAGAGTAAAAAAAAAACAAGAACATAATTACGCTCACACAGTGAGGTTAAGACACCTGTCTCATTCTTCACTTGTAGTGGTGTATTTCAAAGAAGGCCAGAAGTCTTACAAGAGTCACACTGTGTGCCTCCAGGTATGAAAGCCATGCCACACTCCGCTCCACAGTTTTTCTCTGGCAGTGCCTGCTTACTGTTCACACACAAGCGTGCACGCAGAAATACACACACACACACACACACAGATGGCCAAGCGGGACCTTGTATTGATCGGGCTGCAGGGCAGAGAGGGGACATGGGCAGAGCAGTGGAAAAATACAACTCTGAACATTTTCTAAGACCCAAACAGCTAGTAGAGCACTTAGGAAAACTGACTCAGCTTATTGCTTTACTGCACCATCATTTAACAGGCACGGAAAAGCAAAAGCTACCTTGAACACGCAACTAGCTTTGCGATAATGTCCATCTGTCTCCTTTCCCATTTCAATACAAAAAGTAATTCACAGAGATGAACTTGCAGAGTCCCAGAGGACTGATTCAGAATGAACTTTCCAAGCTACATCCTACATCCTACATCCCAAGCCGTGTGTTCGGGTTGTTGGCATTAGACTGGGCCTTGGCAGCCCGCTGGCTGACAGATTGTTTGTCATCTATCATGGCCAAACGACCTACAGCAGGCTGTCCTAGCTAGCTGGTGAGGAGCAATGGAAAGTGAAAAGTGCCATGGGCAATTGCCAGGCAAGGAGCAAAGATATATATTTACCGAAAAGATCCGAGGTCTGAGATGCGTGAACATGCACGGCAAATCAAGTGACATTTTCTCCTATCCTATTGTTCCCACATGAAAAGAAAAATCCAGATGATGAATGAGAAGTAAATTACCACCTAGAAGACTGATTCAGCTAGAGAGACAAGGTCTGCGTTTGAAATGAGTTGACACGCCTGCGCCGCTTGTTGGTGAATCACTCTCCTGCTGATTCCCCTCAAGTGGCACAGCAAGATCAAATAATCATCCACAACAAGAAACATCAATGGCCATTAAACATCATCCGTGATTAAGTCTGGGAGCCATTTGGGAGGGTTCTGAACTAATGATCAGACTTTTCCTCATCTCCCAGGACGGGCCCGTCTCTGCAGCACTCAAATCTATCAACAGCTTTCCTCCATGCATACACAAACTGCATGGGGAAGTCATTACACAGGCTCAGAGGAGCAAAGAGCAGGAAGACTTGGAAGCGGCCAGCCCTCCTTTGAAGGTTATATTTAGTCTCCATGGTCTGCTAACTTCCTTTGACTCCACCAGACACAAGCGTAAACACTTCTCAGACTCCCACAATGGCTGGCGGAATAGAAAAGTGGACAATTATAGTTCAATTTGCTTAAACGGGGAAGCAATATTCAAGCATATACCAAATTGACCAAATGACCTTGTGGTGGTTTCCGTTTACCCAAAGGAATCTAAATGATCATTTATCTAGCCATTAAATTGGTTATTTCCATGCTAAACAGACAGTCAATGCTTGCCGTGCATGGCGTCCCCCTACTGTAGAAAGGTACGATCCATGTCATTGTAAATTATAACATTCCTAACTTCCTCAATCCCCCCACCAAGTCAATGTTCTCTTAAACTCAATGAACAGCATTTGACACAGGAATGCTTTCGCCATGCTTGCAGGAGCGCCCCTGAAACGAAGGACATGATTTAATTAAGCAAGCCTTCAAACACAATCTAAACAAACAGAAAATCTACAAACAAACAAGTCCAATTACAGCAGTGTGAGTACACAGGGCAAAGCAGCATTAGGGTACCACAAGGATGGGAGGGGATGGGAGGAGAGGGAGGAGGAAGGGAGATGAGTCTGCTTTGATCTATGTTGGGAGATCTCGCAGCGTGGAGGAGCACACCGCTGCCTGGTTTATATTTAGCAGACAGGAAGTGGTCCCGTTGGTAATCAAAGGGTACACTTCAGCGTCAGATTTATTGGAATCCTTTACAAATAACACTGAAAATTATCAGAGGATTCTCATCCGAATACTGATAATCTCTAGTCGGGCGGAAGAAAAATCAATCCAGATTTAGTTTGGTATTTTTGCTACTGTATGTGCCATCGCAGCAGCAGCAGCGGGGAGATGCGAGGAAGCAGTTGCATCTTAACTCCTTTTCAGTCTTTACATGATAACACCATATACTACTGAATCTTATCGATCCTATAAGCTATTAAAAAAGCTCTCCAGCTTTTGTTAGCTGCATTTGGATTGCCTCTGCAATTCTCTTTAGCTTTGAAAGAGGCTCGACCAGAGTTGTTTGTAACAGATTTGTTTGATCCTTCACATTGCTCACCTGGCTTGTGAGTTGCAGCAAGAGGACACCTTGAATTTTTCATCTATGTGCCTCTGGTTGTATTGTCCACACACATCCTGCAATATATATATATACATATATATATATTATCTGAACTGCTCATGGCGGCACGGTGGTGCAGTGGTTAGCGCGGTCACCTCACAGCAAGAAGGTCCTTGGTTCGAACCCTGGGGTTTCCAACCTTGGGGTCATCCCAGGTCTCCCTCTGTGTGGAATTTGCATGTTCTCCCCGTGTCTGTGTGGGTTTCCTCCAGGTGCTCTGGTTTCCTCCCATGGTCCAAAGACATGTAGGTCAGGTGAATCAGTCATACTAAATTGTCCCTAGGTGTGAATGTGACAGCCCTGGAAACCTGTCCAGGGTGTCTCCCCACCTGCCGCCCAATGACTGTATACACCGCATGGCAGTATAACCCAGGAAGAAGCAGATGTGCTGGGATATAAAAGAATAAAATTGATTTTACTTTTCATAAATTAAACAATGGCAGTCAAATGGCTTTCTGACTCTTGGGTTCGTTTTCTGCCAGAGGGATCTTAGTGCTCCATGACATTGGCAATGAGCAGCACATAGTGGAAAAAAATTCTCCCAAATTTTGTTTGCACAAGTACTGACCCAAAACAAAATATGGACTGCTATAAGCATTTCAGTAGCAGGATTTCCCTACATGTGTAAGTGCGTCTGTGGGTTTTAGAGTCAACTGAGTGGCTGCTTGCATCTGCTTATGTGTTTTTGTTGAATATGTAGGCCAAGCGTGGCATAGTGTTTGGGATATAAGATATGAGCAAGGTCAATTATCGTACATTTTATCATGACAAACCAATTTAAATCTGTGCATGCGTGAATGTGTGGGTGTGTGTGTGTGTGTGTGTGCATCTTTGGCCTCATTAACAGTGAGTTGATGGGTTGGCAAGGTTAATAGAGATTCATAATCCAGCCACAGCTGCAGCTCCCCCTGCTTTATAAAATGGTTTAGGGCTGGTGTTCACTGGGAGTTTTGAGCGCGTGTGTGTGTGTGTGAGAGAGAGAGAGAGAGAGAGAGAGAGAGAGAGAGAGAGAGAGAGAGAGAGAGAGAGAGAGAGAGAGAGAGAGAGAGAGAGAGAGAGAGAGAGACAGACAGACAGAGAGACAGACAGACAGACAGACAGAGAGAGAGAGTGTGTGTGCATGTGCGTGCGTGCGTGCGTGTGTGTGTGTGTGTGTGTGTGTGTATTTGTGTGTGCATAGTATGTGTCCGTGTTAGTGTATGTGTATTTGATCTCTGTGCATACTTGATTTCTGATTTTTATGTGTGCATATCTCTTCATATTTGTGTGGGTCTGCATGTGCTCTATAATCCAGTTTATGGGAAACACCCCACAACCAGACCAAGTTCAAATTTTACTTCCAGTCCTATCATTAGCCTTGAGCCTAATCCTTAGTTGTAATTCAGGTGATGGAACCTGTCAGTGGGGGCCTGCTAATAAGTCACATAAATCACACTGTGGAGCTTAGACTGGGTTGAGGCCCAGCAAAGTCGGCCACCCCCCCCTTTCCTGCAGAAAGATCTGTGTCGCTTGATTACCAAAAGGGGCCAATGCAAAGGGCAGTTCTACACATGTACATTTGTAGACACGCAAACACACGAACAAACACACAAGCACGTACACACACACACACACACACGTGTATATGCACACTCTCACACACATGCACACACACATGTACACTTGGGGTTGTTATCTAAAGGCGTTCATGCTCTGAATACTGAGCGTCTTGAAATACCACAGGAGTGAAGCTGAGGGGTGGAGGTGATTCTTTTCCTCTACCAGAACACTTCACAATTCCTCAAAGTCCCCAAAAACCTTTGAACAAACTGAGGTTCAAAGGAGATGATTCAAAATGGAACATTTCTTTCAGCCTTGATCATTTCAGTCATTTTCAGTGGAGACCCGCTGCCTCTAATCGATTTCCGTCTCGTAACATTGAGAGTCACCTTGAAACAGGTCCGGGCTTCCCTATAGCAAACCATCGTATCGTGGAAAAAGACCGTGTGGTATAAGAGCAGGATTAGCGACTCTTTATCTGATATGGGATTATCCCAACTCACTACTTAGCAAACGGATGCCTATGGATTAGATCGTACATTAGAGATTAATCCAAGAGAATCTGCTATGACTTGATTTTGGACAACAGGATTATATATGTTTGACATGTGTTTTCCAAATCCCGCTATTAGAGGTCTTAACTACCTTTTTAAAGCCGACGAGTGTCCCAAAGAAGTATAATGTGTGAATGAAAGCAAATAAAATCTCACAACTGGCTGGTTTAGCCTCTGGACATTCATATTCGGGATTTTTCCTCTGTACTGAATGAGGAGAACAAGGTTTGACATGGATAAAGTCCAATTTTCTTGAGACTTGGTGAACCAGTCATGCTCTGCGGTGAGTCCTGGGGAAGGTGAGAGGAAGAGGGAGGATGGAGACATCATCAGGTAAGTGTTTTCTGTTTTCTTTTCCAACCACTACCGACAACACATACTTGTGAGCCTGTGTCCCATACTGATGTACTTACGCCCCCCCCCCCATGGAGCCTCGGACTATGCATGTTGGGCCTTTTCCCACTGCAATTTTCAATATATTAGCATTCAATGTATTAGCATTCTGTAATTTTGCCCCTATAGATGCTATTTTTCATTAATTGTAAAGTGCGTTGAGTGGCTTGTTGCAGCTAGAAAGCGCTATATAAAATGCAGCTTGATTGGTTGATTGATTGATTGATCATCTTCATGTACTTGGGAATCGGCTCGTAATGCTCTAGACTCCAGACCAAAATAACAACACAATCCAAAATCCATCATTTAAACTTGTCCTTGAAATGTACCATCAGCTGCTTCCATGTGAGGCCAGACTGCCCAGCCACTTCCTCTCTCTTCCTGTCTGTGTTTTAACCTCTAACCCGCTCTGTACTGCACAACACAGTAAAACTCTCCCCTGGTCACTGGCTGCAGTCAAGACAACATATTTTCAAAAATTAGTTTGATATTCAACTCCAACGGTTAATAACGTCTATTTCCTTTCACTGAAATGTTTCAAAATACTTCCTTTTTTTCATGTTTTCGCCCCCTTTTTTGCCCCAATTGTATCTGGCAATTACCCTATTTTCCGAGTCATCCCGATCGCTGCTCCACCCCCTGTGCCAATCCAGGGAGGGCTGCAGACTACCACATGCCTCCTCCGATACACGTGGAGTCGCCAGCCGCTTCTTTTCACCTGACAGTGAGAAGTTTCACCAGGGGGATATAGCACATGGGAGGATCACTCTATTCCCCCCAGCTCCCCCTCCCCTCTGAACAGGCACCCCGACCGACCAGAGGAGGAGGCGCTAGTGCAGCGACCAGGACACATACCCATATCCGGCTTCCCACCTGCAGACACGGCCAATGGTCTGTACCTCCGACCAAGCCGGAGGATTCGAACCAGTGATCCCTGTGTTGGTAGGCAACGGACTAGACCGCTACGCTAGCCGGACGCCCCCAAAATACTTGGATTTGACATTGTGTGTGGATTTGTGGATTTCTATTCAACTGTGTCTTCTTCATAAATCCCCTTTGTTTCCCAAATTTGTTGTGTTATGGTTTAATGCACAAACACAACATAGAGATGTCAGACCAAACTACATAGTTGTGTGTGGTTTTTCATATTGATTTGCCTGCTACTTCACCTCTAAGCAAATAACCGATTTATAAAAACTGGCACAACAGTTCAAATTCAGCTATTGCACATTGTCTATTATCACGGGTCCCAGCAACAGCACCAGGTCCACATCAACCTGATCTAGCCGGAAAGCCTTAGCGGCTGGAATAGGAAAACCTGAACTACCTTTATCAGCACATATTAGGGTTTGGATGAGATGTTTTTCTAGCTAACTCCTGTTATTTTGACCTAAATTAGCTAAAGGTCAATTAAAGTGTGTTGCTTATTTAACCAATAACCCTAACTCTCTGTGTTTGTGTGTGTGTGTGTGTGTGTGTGTGTGTGTGTGTGTGTCAGTCAGGTCTGGGGGGGGGTGTCAAATGGCAAAATCGCAGAAAAAATAAAAGTGGACATCATTTACCTTTTTTTCAATGAGGGAGATTAATATTCGTATGAAATGACATACTGAATTATACTGAATTAGCTACTGGTATTTACATCAGGCATCTGTATGGACACCTATTGCCTGTATATAGTAGCGCCGAGAGGTCGTTGGTGGGAGTTGGCGCTTGCGTTGCATGAGGTTAATAAAGTCGCAGCAGTTTATCTCCGGCAGTCTCCAGTACGAAGATGCCATCTGTAATGTTATTAAAGCTCAGTAGCTGATAAAGCTATAACATTTTAGATAGCTAATGAAAATATAAGGCACTGTAACAAAACAGCAGTGAGCGATTTATAAATCTCCTAGTCTGACAGTGGCTCTGTGTGCATGTGCGTGTGCACGTTTTAAAATGTAAAAAGTGTTGACAGACCGTTACAACAGGCATACATATCCATGCAGACTGTTCATAATTTCAGCAGCTCATTTAATTTGATAGATCAGCATTTCAAAGAAAAGTCCACGTGACAAAGAGTAGAAAGGAAGAACAGGGCGGACCAGCAGTCATCTTTCGTATTATGAGGCAGAGGGAGGTGTAGGAAAGTAGACACGTATAAGCTTGATATATGGCAGCCATGCATTACACAAGCCTAGCAGATTTATCTCATGTCCAGCGTGACATTCACAATAATACTAATGACGTGTAGAATATAACCAAGGTCCTGGGACGCGTTGCTTGAGTTGTCCGTGCACGCTAGGTCTCTCTTACTGATGTCAAAATAACATCCATTTTAAAAACTGACTGTATTGTAACCTCGGGTTTACCACCACCCTAACACACCCTACCCCACCCATGCGTCCCTACCGACTTCCAAAACCAAACCTACGCCCTTGTCTGGGCAGAGCAGGCGGCGCAGTCAATCATGACTCGCCAAGTCTCTCATACGCATCTTAACTGTTTCTTCAAGTCAGGTCCTCGACTCCGCTCTCCTCCTTCTGAAGTGTTTTCTTCCTATTTTAGAGTTCTTCCCATCTATGGCGGCGTCTCAATTTACATGTCGTGTTCACATGAGAGTGGAACACGTTAAAAGGCTCAAGATTTCCACCGCGACCGTAGTTTACTATAGTGCAACATCACCACATGAAACGTTACGTACCGGCATGCGATATTATGAACCCTACATAGCCCTCGCCAAAATCCCGTACCCTGTCCCAAATCTCGCGAACGGACGCCGGATTTCCGCTGCGTTGCTAAGGAAACAATCAACTATCAACTCGGTGCGAAGCAAAGCTAACGTTAGCTACCTTCAATTTTGTAATTTTGTATTTTTCGCAATTTTGGACAGCTGGCTGCTTTTGTAATTTTGGACTGCTGGCTGTCAACAACAGAACGGAGGTAAGTAACGTTAGTTGTCTGAAAATGAACATATATCTAATAAATAGACTTTCTCACATTTAAGAAAGCTGATCAGTAAGTTGTTACCTGTGTATAAATGTAAAAGTCATATTACTACAATATAGGAGCTCGTTTTGTTTGTAGTCATGATAAGGGGTGAAGTATCCTATGCTCAAACGTGGAGCAAGCAAAGATTGAGTTAAAAACGTTAATGCTGATTGTGGATAACTTAGACAGGTTAAATTGTGGGTGTACAGCGTTTCCTTGATGAGCGCTAACCCCATAACAACATATTTTCGCGTTGCTACGGTGGGGCACACGTGACAAAGCCAGAAACGGGATTTTGGCGAGGCCTATGTAGGGTTCATAATATCGCTACCGGCATAGGCGTCGCTTTCTGATGACGCACGTCAGAACCGCTGCGGCTGCCTGGTGCAATGCTAACAGCACTAATTTCAGAATATGCACAGGTGGAACGTCCCAGGTTACCTTTTGAAATGTCCCTTTAACCTGTCTTCATGTCTATCTGGTCTGGTTTCTCTGTCTTTCTAACTTCACTCACACACACACACACACTAAAACAAACACACAGAGAGGGAGAGACAGAAACAGATGGGACTCCGGTTTATTTCCAGCCAGTTATGCTCGGGGCACAGTACTTACTGGGCAATAAGCTCTGTTTGCTCAGACAGGGCTAAGGACCCCGTTTCAAAAGTGCAATTTTGTTATAGATATTGTAACGTGCATGAATAAGAAGACACGCTGGCCGTTGGCTCGCGGGTCGGACCCTTTAGTCGACTGGTTAACGTTGTCGCTTGCGGTGCAAGAGATACGGGTTCGCGTCCCGGCTGTGGCGACGGTATCTCGGACTGCCCCCCGAATTCGCTACTACAATATTATGAATATTATGATAATATAATCAAAGTGACGTTTAATCACATACATTCAGTGAAAGAAAATAATCCCCCCCTTTTTTCTCCCCAATTGTACTTGGCCAATCACCCCACTCTTCCGAGGCGTCCTGGTCGCTGCTCCACCCCCTCTGCCGATCCGGGGAGGGCTGCAGACTACCACATGCCTCCTTCGATACATGTGGAGTCGCACGCCGCTTCTTTTCACCTGACAGTGAGGAGCTTCGCCAGGGGGACGTAGCGCGTGGGAGGATCACGCTATTCCCCCCAACCCGCGCCCGCCCCTCTCCTCTCCTCTCCTCTCCTCTCCTCTCCTCTCCTCTCCTCTCCTCTCCTCTCCTCTGAACAGGCACCACGACCGACCAGAGGGCGCGCTGGTGCAGCAACCAGGAGACATACCCATATCCGGCTTCCCACCTGTAGACATGGCCAATTGTGTCTGCAGGGACGCCCGACCAAGCTAGCGGTAACACTGAGATTCGAACCGGCGATCGCCGTGTTGGTAGGCAACGGAATAGACCGCCATGCTACCCGAACGCCCGGAAAATAATCATTTTAATTCTTCGGGTGTCTCATGCAGAAGAAAAAAAAGAAAGAAGCGTGTGACAGAGATCCTGGGATGCCCTGGGAGCCCGTTTCATGTTGCGAGCTGGAGAAAGAATCTGTAATGACTGAGGTGCTCCACACCTGCAGCTAACGCTCGAGATCTCACAGACCTCAATTAGCACTAATGGCGTTTCAAACCCCCCCCCCAGAAACCCGCTCCAAGTGGCGCAGGAAGCGTGTATCCCCGGGCTTATTTCTCCGGCGTTGGGCTCATGTGCATGCGGGATAAAGCCCGTCAATAGCGCCCTCACCCCGAGCAGAGAAAACGATAAGCGCGTAATTAGGACAACATTAAGGCAGGTCATTACGGCTGGTGGATTTTCACGAGTATCCGCTGCCCGGCTGTGCTGCTCGCGAGAAGGTGTTTATAATGCTAACTGACACACAGAGGCCTCCAGAGCACTAGTTACACCGACAGAGGAGGATTAGCTGGCTGCCTCAACTCTCAAACATCCCTCTTTCTTTCATTAAGCGAATAAACCATCCCTTCACTCACTGGTGTGGAGGGGGCGAGACAGAGAGGCGAGACCGGGTTCAGGACACAACGAGAAAAAGGGAGAAAGTTGGTTTAGGAGGACACGGAAAGATTCAGACCTTCATTCTCATAACGGCAGGATTAGGTTAATCCCAACAACGCGAGAGGATCTGACAGACACTCTATGTGACTCAACAGGAATTAGCGGGTTAAACTCTTAAATGGTTGCTGTGGCCGAGAGAGAGAGAGAGAGAGAGAGAGAGAGAGAGAGAGAGAGAGAGAGAGAGAGAGAGAGAGAGAGAGAGAGAGAGAGAGAGAGAGGGCCCACTGGCCTACTCTTACTCAAATCCAAACTCTCTGACCTTTTGAAAGTATTTTTCTCTGACCAAACACACACACGCGCACACACACAGACCCACACAGAAAAAGTGGAGTAGTGTGAAACATTTCTGCAGACCTAGAGGAAGCCCGTGACTCCCCCACATCTCAAAGCATTTCACCCAAAACATCAAGTAAATTGCATACCCCCGAAAAAACTGGAAACGGGGGTTGAGATAAGATGAATTATCTGCGCAAGGCAATTAACACTTTGGCAGCACATAATTAGGTGCGATGTATAACGCCACGAGACAAAATTGTGTGTGCATTCAAACACACTTCAAGCCACGCACACGTGCACACACTGCACACACATGCACAGACACAAAGAAACAAACCTCAACCCCACCCAGTGTCTGTATCACACACATGCACGCACGCACACATGCATGCATGCAAGCACACACACACACAAATAAACACAAACCCCAACCCTACCAGTCTCTCTCTCTCTCTATCACACACACACACACACACACACATGCATGCACCCATGAACATGTGCGTGCATGCAAGCTCAAGCACACACACACACACACACACACACACACACACACACACACACACACCACAGCAGGGTTTTGGAAGCACTGCCAGTTGGTCATTAAATTATCCCTTGTAAGCAAAGGCAACTAACAATAGAGAATAGTGGCTACCCGCTGGCACACCGCAGGTAGTGTTGAGTGAGTCTACCTGTGTGAATACGCCTCCACTGTGATCATTTTGATCAAAGAATGACAAAATCTGGCCTGATTTTACAAGCTGCTTAGCCAAATGGAAAGAAAGTCCTACTGAACTACATGGAACTTTTATTGAATGGGTATCCACAGTACCCATTGTACGTTAATAGTCATTTATATCAATTATTCATCTTTTATCTAAAGATTAGCCATGCATTTGCCTATGATTTAAGAGGTAAAGTCCCTCAAGATGTGACATTCATGACCAACACAGTTGTGAGTGAGGGAGAAGTACTGGATATGGGTTGGGAGACTGTGAGAAAGAAATGAAAATCCAACCTAAGCAACCTCATCATCCTGCAGCCGTGCTAATGATTCATCCTCGTTTAATTAATGAACACCCTCCTACTCTTCCAATCTCCTTCATCTGCCCCCCCCCTTTTCTTGTTTCTCTCAATTCCCCCGGTTTTGCTAAGTCACAGCCTTCCCATCTACCTTTCTCTCTTTTTTCCCCTCACTCCATTTTCCATCCTCTTCACCGCAGCCTCCTTCTCGTAATGCTCATTACTGTATCATGGAATCATTAGGATTGCCATCACAATCTCTGCAACGGTAATTTCATAATCATTACCATCTCTGCCTCCAGCCCTTATAGCCACGCAGGACTTCCCGTACAAACCAGAGTACCTGGCTCCATCTCTTGCACAGTAGCAATTAGTAAAGGCTTATTGCCATGGATCTATAGCACCGGTAAACAATAGACCAAATGCCTCTGTGTGTATATGGCTGGATCACCCTCAGGATAGTGTCTTCAAAGGCTGCTCATCAATCTAGCTGCTGGAGCCACCGGGTATGCAGGTGCTCCTCAGAGCCCGGCACGGGCACATGCAAGCAGCTAATGAACTATTAAATGGTAAATACCCACCCAAAGCCGGCCTTCCGTGCATACTGCGCACAATTCCCTCTTAAAGCTAAAACAACACAGGGCAAAGGTAAACCGTGTTGTGGTCAGCAGACAAAAACTGAAGCTTCATCATGTTCGACCTTTTTTTGTGATGCAATTAACAAATTAAGGTTGAGTTCTACAAGGTATTAGGAATGATTTAGATTACATTTTAGTGTGTGTGTGCATGCATGAATGTGTGCGTGTGTTAGGGTGGGGGGGATGATAGCATCATAATCAATGCAAGGTCTTGAATAGTTGATTAGTGGTAATTAGTTGATTTGCAGGATGAAATCCCAGGAATGAAGGATGACTGCAGTAAATGAATAATATTGTTTCGGACAAAGAGAAGCCCTAATGTGCTGTTGAATATGCTGCGAGAGATGAGAGATGACCCCTCTCTCTGCATGTGTCCAGCATGGCCATGATTCTGCATACATTACCCTTGAGTAGAGGCAGCCAGCACTCTGGAATTTAAAAGAGCTACTTACTACTACCTGCGATGTGTATTCAGTCTTGAAAATGACTCCATGAAATTTCTTGCAGTCTGGTTTACTTTTCACGAGGTGTTGTTACCCTTTATTTCATAGCCGAACACCAGAATAATGTTGACAGCAGGAACACGGAGATCCCCTGTCATGAGGACATTACATGCAAACTGTTTCTTACTCCCATACATCTAAACCCACATCTTACCTCGCCCACCCACCCACCCACCCACACACACACACACACACACACACACGGAGACACAGACAGACACTACCATTTGCCCACACACACATAAAAAAACACACAAATGAACACACACCTGACTGACTCACCACATGAGTGGACAACAGAACGCCACATATTGAATGTGAATGATAAGCATCAGAGGAGCTGACAGGTATGATGATGTCGTCTGTGGCACACGGCCCATTTGAACAGGTGCACGGCATCCCTGACACACTACTAGCTCATCTTCACTGTGATTATTTTGATCTCTTTCTCAAATTAATGTGCCATCCCTCTTTCTTTTTTTTCAATCTCTTGCTCTCTTTTTCATTCCTTTTGTCATTCACTGACCTCTTGTAGTCGTGTGCCAGTCCTGATGCTGCCCCCTCTCTCTCAGGTAATGATTGGGCTTGAACTGTAATCCTGGTGTAAACCTTGGCTCGGTTTCTGACAGGGGATTAAGATGACATTATCAGTAGAAGTAACACTAACACACACACACACACACACACACACACATACGTATATGCACTTTATTGCTCACACATTCGATTTCTCACTTTCCTCCTCTCTGCAACCCCTATACCTTCTAAATGACCAACCTCCCTTTAGCAGGTCTCTCTCTCCCTCTCTCTCTCTCTCTCTCTCTCTCTCTCTCTCTCTCTCTCTCTCTCTCTCTCTCTCTCTCTCTCTAGCTGTGTGTGTGTGTGTGTGTGTGTGTGTGTGTGTGTGTGTGTGTGTGTGTGTGTGTGTGTGTCTCTCTCACTCTCTCTGTTTCTCTATCAATCTCTCTATCCGTGTGTATCTCTCTCTCTTCTCTCTCTTTCTCTCTCTCTCTCTCTTGCTTGATCTCTGTCACACAAACACACACACACTCATAACATCATAAATCTATGGGCAGACAGCAATTGTTGACTATACAAATGTGTGTGTGTGTGTGTGTGTGTGTGTGTGTGTGTGTGTGTGTGTGTGTGTGTGTGTGTGTGTGTGTGTGTGTGTGTGTGTGTGTGTGTGTTCGCTCCTAAGAACCCGACGCATGTATCAAGGAGGGAAGGATTAAAGGATGAGAGGAAAATAATGAAATGTGTTTTTTGACCTCCACAGGACAGGTAGAGGACTGCAGAAGCCAGAGGCTAACTTCTGATGTGGTTAATATTAGGAGAACTTCTGCAGAAGAGGACACCGACTTGGTGCCATTATTGCCTGGGGTTGAAGGGTTTGCTCATATAAACAGATTGACAGGCTCAAAGCCCATATGGCTGGACAAAATCTCAGTATTGCCAAAAGCTGGTAAAACAGGCTGTGTAGTCAGTAAAGTATACAGTGAGCGCTATACTGTTCAGCCGACCAGCGGTAGCAGAAATGAAAGGCATGTTTGAAAATCTTGACTTGTCCTGGTGGTCTGCAGGGGGGATGGAAGTTGGTCCTTAATTGACCTCCCATTATATTAAAGCACACTGAGACTATTTGTGTGTGTGCACATGTGTGCGTGCATGTGTGTTTGTGTACATACATATGTGTGTGGCTGGGTGTATTTATGTGACTGCGTGTTTGCCTGACAAGTTGAGTATAATCTAAACCAAATGCCCCCTTCTCTTCTTCTTGGTGCATCAAAAGGACTTGTGGTGAGGTACAGTATATACTTTGCTATTGATGCCGTGCCAGCGTCTCGCATCAAAATGCACAGCCAAGGGCAGCTCAGGAATGGGAAGGCAGGGGCAAAGAAATGAGAAGGGAGTGGTTTTGGCAAAGGCATCATAATAATAAGGTTTTCCAGTCCTCCCTCCACATCTAAGGAGGAGAAGAAAACAGAGAACCACATTTCCCCTCTGAAAACGTCTTGGGTTTGTCAAAGGCTCCGAACAATCTTTTCCATTGAATTTCCATAATACTGCAATCCGCAGAGAGATGCAGGTTATCGAAAAGCAATTTTCTGGGCACAATAGTATTTAATAAATGACTGCCACACTGCGTCATTTTAACCTACTCGCATACATGGGGAAACACAGATGCTCAATGTGGGTGCATGCACACACACACACACACACACACACACACACACACACACACACACACACACACACACACACACACACACACACACACACACACACACACACACACAAACTAACATGCACAAAGAGCAATAGTTTTCTTCTCTGTAATTAAAACAAGAGACAAATCCATCATTATAATAGATAAGGAGAGCATCGGTGGGGGGGGGGGGGGTCGTTTCTTTCCTTCCCTTGTCCTCTCTGACTCCACTGCCAGGGGAGTCATTGATGCCAACTTGACCTGTCTGGTTTAAATATTCATAAGGAGGAGAAGAGGGTGGATGTAGCTTGATGTTCTATTCAACCCTAGTTGAAGCTCCATCTCTCAGCCCCTCTGTATCGCCCTGGCCCCCTTCTGTTTCCTTCCCTCCCCTCAGGGCTCACATGCAGGCCTCCCCAGCAGGAGACCAGGGTGATAGACAGTGGGGCTGCTCCAGCCAGACTCCGGCCAGCCGCTGCAAAGCACTGCACTAATCAGGAATGCAGCACCACAATGAACGTCGCATGAGCAATAATGCCTCTCCGAGACTCGCATATGGTAATTCTGTTATATATGGTAATGGTGTCACTGTTTTCTCTATTTCGGGAGGAGGTGTATTATTATCTGTGAGACAAACGGCAGTGACTTTGTCTCGATGATGATGTCATTTTGACGTAGGTTGGCAACAATTTCATCTTGGCAATTATTTGCGACGGGCCAATCGTTCTCTGAGATCTGCATTTCACCGCCCACGCATATTCAGTCGCTGATTAAAAATTATCCCAGAACTCATCAGATTTCTTGTCTTCCTATAAAGAGAGTGGGTGGAGAATGGAGGGGGGGGGGCAGAGGGAGAGAGAGACAGTGTGAGAGAGATGAACAATGATGAAACAGAAAAGTCAAGTGACAGAGAGAAAGTGGTTGGAAGAGCTGGAGAGAGAGAGAGAGAGAGCGAGAGAGAGAGAGAGAGAGAGAGAGAGAGAAAGAGGGGAGAGAGAGAAGGGGTAGAGTTAGGAGGTATGGTGCAAGGAAAGATTGCTTGTCGGAGCTTGCCATTGTAATGTGTGCAGATTGGTGGGGGAGGTGGAAACCCATAACTCAGCATGGTAATGACCGGGGCCAGGGACTATTGCTCACCCTCTAGTTCAGCCTCTCCTTTTAATGCCACAGCCTACCTAAACCAGCTAAACACCTTTCATCTGCTCTCAACACTCACATATCCTTTACAGTCATCATCACAATCACAGTGCCCACTGCCAGTGGACGAATGAGAGGGGCAGACACTGCAGCTCCTGGCTGGGGGATGTCGCTGTGCCATCTCTGATGATAGATTCATCTTAATTAATGAACAGACTGCTACAAAGATCCAGTATTGTCAATATTGCTTTCTAAAAGTGAATAGTGTCCTATCGAACACTATTCATACATACATATATATATATATATATATATATATATATATATATATATATATATATATATATACACATACATAGTACATATATATGTGTGTATGTATGTGTGTGTATATATATGTATATGTGTGTGTGTGTGTGTGTGTGTGTGTCTGTATGTATGTATATATTTTAGAATCAAAATCAGAAACACTTAATTTGTCATTTCATTTCATGCACTTGCCGACCTGAAATGAAATGAAACATCTTTTTCCCCAGCCCACAGCAGTGCAACATAAAGACAAAAACACATCAACAAACTACAAGAACTAAAGAACACATATATCCAAACTAACACATATAAACTAAAAAAAAAAAAACACTGTCCAGGAGAACGAACACCAGCCAGAATTACTGTCGGAACTGCCGGTCTGCATGGGATAGCAGTTAGCTTAGCCTGCCCTGCTTCCACATCCTGTCAGACCCCCCTCGGTGTTTACTCTTCAGGTGTAGCTCTGGTCAGGGCCGTGGTCCTTGGGCCCACAGGATGCAGTAGACCAAGCTACCTCAGCCAATCCAACGCCAGCTCTCCCTGCCATCAAACGAAGACAAACTTAGACGCAGACGTGGACAAAGACAACACTGCATGGATGGTACTGGGTGAGGCCACCGCAAACGTGAATTCACGCCGCCATCTTCCCACAGCGGAAGTGGTGAACCAGTATATATATGCCATATATATTAGCAGCTGATGAGTGCGCGACGCACGGAACAAGCTTGTACTGCTATGCATTAAAACTTTTTTTCCTGTATCTGTGTTGATATGCCATATATGTGTGTGTGTGGGGGTATGCACACATATATATATATATATATATATATATATATATATATATATATATATATATATACGGTTCACGGGGGGGCGCTATATATATTATACACTCACTGGCCACTTTATTAGGTACACCTTGCTAGTATCGGGTTGGACCCCCTTTTGCCTTCAGAACTGCCATAATCCTTCGTGGCATAGATTCAACAAGGTACTGGAAACATTCCTCAGAGAGTTTGGTCCATACTGACATGATAGCATCACGCAGTTGCTGCAGATTTGTCGGCTGCACATCCATGATGCGAATCTCCCGGTCCACCACATCCCAAAGGTGCTCTATTGGATTGAGATCTGGTGACTGTGGAGGCCATTTGAGTACAGTGAACTCATTGTCATGTTCAAGAAACCAGTCTGAGATGATTCAAGCTTTATGACATGGCGCGTTATCCTGCTGGAAGTAGCCATCAGAAGATGGGAACACTGTGGTCATTAAGGGATAGACATGGTCAGCAACAATACTCAGGTAGGCTGTGGCGTTGACACGATGCTCAATTGGTACTAAGGGGCCCAAAGTGTGCCAAGAAAATATCCCCCACACCATTACACCACCACCACCAGCCTGAACCGTTGATACAAGGCAGGATGGATCCATGCTTTCATGTTGTTGACGGCAAATTCTGACCCTACCATCCGAATGTCGCAGCAGAAATCGAGACTCATCAGACCAGGCAATGTTTTTCCAATCTTTTATTGTCCAATTTTGGTGAGCCTGTGCGAATTGTAGCCTCAGTTTCCTGTTCTTAGCTGACAGGAGTGGCACCTGGTGTGGTCTTCTGCTGCTGTAGCCCATCTGCCTCAAGGTTCGACGTGTTGTGCGTTCAGAGATGCTCTTCTGCATACCTCGGTTGTAATGAGTGGTTATTTGAGTTACTGTAACCTTTCTATCAGCTCGAACCAGTGGCATCAACAAGGCATTTTCGCCCACAGAACTGCAGCTCACTGGATATTTTCTCTTTTTCGGACCATTCTCTGTAAACCCTAGAGATGGTTGTGCGTGAAAATCCCAGTAGATCAGCAGTTTCTGAAATACTCAGACCAGCCCGTCTGGCACCAACAACCATGCCACGTTCAAAGTCACTTAAATCACCTTTCTTCCCCATTCTGATGCTCGGTTTGAACTGCAGCAGATCGTCTTGGCCATGTCTACATGCCTAAATGCATTGAGTTGCTGCCATGTGATTGGCTGATTAGAAATTTGCGTTAACGAGCAGTTGGAAAGGTGTGCCTAATAAAGTGGCCGGTGAGTGTATATAGCCTTTAATTAACACCGTCAATGGTGTTGATTAAAGTGTTCAACAAATGAGAAGCGGAATATTAATATAATATAATGATAATAATAACACACACACACACACACACATTTATATATATGTGTGTGTGTGTGTGTATATATATATATATATATATATATATATATATATATATATATATACATAGTGGTGATTGAAGTGGACTTCAATGGACATGTTGGTGAAGGGAACAGAGGTGATAAGGAGGTGATGGGTAGGTATGATGTCAAGGAGAGAAATGTGGAAGGACAGACGGTGGTGGATTTTACAAAAAGGATGGAAATGGATGTGATGAATACCTATTTCAAGAATGGGGAGGAACAAAGGTCACATATAAGAGTGGAGGGTAGTGGACAGAGGTGGACTATATCTTATGTAGAAGGCGTGATCTGAAAGGGATTGGAGACTGCAAGGTGGTGACAGGGGAGAACGTAGCTAGGCAGCATCGGATGGTGGTCTGTAGGATAACTTTGCAGACCAAGAAGAGGAAGCGAGTGAAGACACAGCCGAAGATCAAATGGTGGATGTTGAAGAAGGAAGACTGTTGTGTGGAGTTCAAGGAGGAGTTAA